>NC_140579.1:1106760467-1106770467 GCF_964204655.1 Triturus cristatus
TCGCAGCAGCCACGGGTACCAGGAGACGTCGAGGACAACCAGGACCAGGAGGCTAGCTGTCCCATGAAGGCTCTTGCTGTCGGCGGTGTCGAAGTCGAACTAGGACTCACCAAGCCTTGGCAAGCGGAACCCACAAAGAATGGAGGACTTGCTTCTGGTGCAGACCAGGAAGGTCTGGGGTGCTTCTCGTTTACAGAGGAGCAGGAGCCAGTCTGGAGGAGCCAAACCAGCAGTGGAAAATTGAAGGTGTGTCGTCGCAAAGGTTACTAGCCAACGGGCAAGCAACCGGACAGACGCGGCAAGCAGCAAAATGCAGAAGGGCCACACGCAGGACTCGTGGAGTGTGGGGGGCTGATCTTCGGTGCAGATGGTGCTTGGGGTTGGGGCTTCTCAATCCCCGGTGCACAACCTCGAGGATGCCTCAGAAGCTGTGCTGGAAGATACTCGCCACTTTTCCCAGGTAGCCAGTCCCACGTCTCTCGTCGCCTCCACGGATCTCCGCTCGGCTGTGGATGTGGATCAGGGTCGGAGAAGCCTGGAAGTCAAGGCTCTGGTCAGGCTCTGCAGTCGGTCCCTCGTAGAACTTCAGCAAAGCAAAGGGTAAGTCTCTTAATGGTGCCTGTTCGCACAAGGTGGCCACTCCTTGGCCACAAGGGAGATTCTTCAGTCTTCTTCTTTTGTCGAATGTCGAAGGTCCAGAGTTTCTGTTCAAGTTGCAGGTTCAGGATAATCTAATCTCCTGGGGCCCAGCTACCACACTTATACTAATCTGGTGGGCTGGGTTGCCTGCTAGGGGGGAACAGCCATTACAACGCGGTTTTTACCACGCGCAGCTTTTACATCGCATGCGTTACAACGCATGCGATGTTACAACGCAATGCCATTACAACGCAAGTCTTTACATCAACTTGCGCTAGATGGCATGCTAACATTACAAATAGTGTAGTTTACTATCCCAACACCTTCCCTACTGTTACGTGGACTGGAGTTGGAATAGTAAATTACACTTTTTTAATGTTAGCACGCCATCTAGTGCAAGTCGATGTAAAGACTTGCGTTGTAATGGCATAGCGTTGTAACATCGCATGCATTGTAACGCATGCAATGTAACTGCACGCGTTGTAATGACACGCGTTGTAATGTCATACATCCCCTGCTAGGTCACGCCTTATGGGTGGGACCTGGGAGGGGGGTGGTTACACCCCCTTCCCTTTGTCCAGTTTTGCGCCAGGACTGGGGCTGGAGTGCCCCAGCACCGGTTTGAACTGGACTATGCATGGGACACCTTGTGTGCCCCAGGCAGTGTCTCGTTTCTTTCATCCCTCACTGCTCCAATACACTAAGGCCTGTCTGGGGTGGTGCTCGCACCTCCCAAGGCAGGAAACCTATTGTCCAAGCCTCCCGTGCCGGGATCACTCCCAGCAGCAGGAGGTCAGACTTGTGTCGTGGCAGCAGCATCCATTTTGTGATGCTGGGGCTCTGGTTAACTTTAACCGGGTAAGTAGGTTTCAACATGTCTTCTCCCTCTAGAAGGGAGGGATAATATCCTCATCACCAGAAATGGGATGGGGGTATTATTCCAAAGTGTTAGACACCTTACACGACATGTTTTGATAAAGCCAAACCATAGTTACCATAACCGTTTAAGATTATAAGGCACTTTAAGAGTATATAGTAGGCTATATCATAGAACAGCTATAAGGACATGGTTCCGAAAGCTGCACACAGGCTCGGCTCATGCTAGAGCACTATCTCATATGTTACCAAGCACTCTGCCTCCAGGATTGTTAAGGCCTGCCATAGGAGTGGCTGATAGGTACACATGTGTCTATATATAAGGTAGGTATAGGAATACTACACCTAAGCAAGGGGTGATTACACGACCTTGCTCCATCTGAGTGATCAGCCAGTTGTGTCATAATGGAAGGCCAGGCCAGGGGTGGTATAATACATGCTGCAGCCCCTGGTAGGCCTAGGGTACACCTATGCCCTGGGTACCTAAGGTACACTGTACAGGGGCCAATAAGGTGATCCTATCCAATTGGGTTATGCACCTAAAGTACATAGTATTAATTTAGAGAGAGAACAGCAGGGCTGTGGGTCTGATTAGCAGGCCCACAGCCACATCTAAGTCGAAAACCAGTAGAGCAAAAGCAAAAAGTGGGGGTGAACATAGAAAGCAGACCCTACTCTCCTACACAACCCCCCCCCCCCCAAACTTAGGGACATTAAACTAACCTTGACCAGTTTAGTCTTCATGTTCTAAGTGCAAATATCTGGAGAGTCCATCTGCAATGGCATGGTCAGTCCCAGGTCTATGTTCCACTGTGAAGTCCATCCCCTGTAGGGAAATGGACCACCTAAGAAGTTTGGGATTTTCACCCTTCATCTAATTTAGCCACAAGAGGGGCTTATGGTCTGTCTGAATCTTGAAGTGAGTGCCAAACAAGTATGGCCTCAGCTTCTTCAGGGCCCAAACCACAGCAAAGGCCTCCCTCTCAATAGCTGACCAATGTTTCTCTCTAGGGGTCAGCCTTCTACTTATAAAAGCAATGGGCTGGTCTTGACCATCTACATTCAGTTGTGAAAGAACAGCTCCCACACCTAACTCAGAAGCATCTGTCTGGACAATGAACTCTTTGGAGTAGTCTGGACTTTTCAGAATAGGTGCACTGCACATGGCCTGCTTCAGGTCATCAAATGCTTTTTGACAGCTTACTGTCCACTGAACTTTCTTTGGCATATTCTTGGAGGTCAAGTCATTAAGTGGTGTCACAATGGACCCATAGTTCTTAACAAACTTTCTGTAGTACCCAGTCAGGACCTGAGTCTGGGTAGTTGGAGGAGTCCAGTCCTTTATGGTCTGGATCTTGCTCTCCAGTGGTTGAACCTGACCCCCACCAACTAAGTGGCCCAGGTACACAACCTTGCTCTGCCCTATCTGGCACTTAGTGACCTTGATAGTGAGGCCTGCCTTTTGCAGGGCCTCTAAAACATTCCTCAGGTGGACCAGGTGATCCTCCCAGGTGGAGCTAAAGACAGCAATATCATCAAGATAAGCTGCACAGTGGTCATCCAACCCAGGAAGGACTTGATTCACCAGCCTTTGGAAAGTGGCAGGTGCATTCTTCAAACCAAAGGGCATTACCACAAATTGATAATGTCCTCCTGGGGTTGAGAAAGCAGTTTTGGCCTTTGCATTCTCAGCTAGTCTGATCTGCCAGTAGCCTGCTGTCAGGTCAAATGTGCCCAAAAACTTAGCAGCTGCCAGTCTGTCAATGAGCTCATCTCCCCTAGGTATTGGGTGGGCATCTGTCCTAGTGACAGCATTGAGACCTCTGTAGTCCACGCAAAACCTCATCTCTCTCTTACCATTTTGGGTGTGAGGTTTTGGCACAAGAACTACAGGACTAGCCCAAGGGCTCTCTGAAGGTTCAATGACTCCCAGCTCCATCATCTTTTGTACCTCAACTTTTATGCAGTCCCTGACATGGTCAGGTTGCCTGTAGATTTTACTCTTCACAGGCAGACTGCCACCAGTGTCCACCTCATGGGTGCACCAGTTTGTCTGACTTGGGGTCAGAGAGAACATATGTCTGTAGGATTGCAGAACTTGTCTGCAGTCTTGTTGCTGATGGACAGTGAGGCTGTCAGAAAAGACCACACCATCAACTGAGCCATCATCAGGGTTCTGAGTCAACAGGTCTGAGAGAGGGTCACTCTCTTCCTCCTGCCCCTCATCTGTAGCCATGAGTAAGCCCATGTCTGCCCTGTCAACATATGCCTTCAATCTGTTGACATGAAGCACCCTGTGGGGGCTTCTGGGAGTCCCAAGGTCCACCAAGTAGGTGACTTCTCCCTTTTGTTCAACAATAGTGTGGGGTCCAGACCATTTGTCTTGGAGTGCTGCTGGGGCCACTGGCTCCAACATCCACACTTTCTGCCCTGGCTGGTAAACAGTCAGCACAGCCTTTTGGTCATGCCAAGCTTTTTGGAGTTCTTGGCTTGCCTCAAGGTTTTTAGAAGCCTTCTTCATATACTCTGCGGTCCTGGAGCGGAGACCAAGTACATAATCCACTATATCAAGTTTGGGTTGTCTGAGAGGTCTCTCCCATCCTTCCCTTACTAAACATAGGGGTCCTCTTACAGGATGCCCAAACAAAAGCTCAAAAGGGCTGTAGCCAACCCCCTTTTGTGGGACCTCTCTGTAAGCAAACAGAAGGCAGGGTAAAAGGATGTCCCATCTTCGCCTAAGCTTGTCTGGTAAACCTTTATTCATCCCTTTTAGGGTCTTGTTGAATCTCTCCACTAGCCCATTGCTCTGTGGGTGATAGGGTGTGGTGAACTTGTAGTTCACACCACACTCCTTCCACATTGCAGTCAAATATTGTGACATGAAGTTGGCACCTCTGTCAGAAATGACCTCCTTTGGAAAGCCCACTCTGGAGAATACTCCAAGTAGGGCCCTTGCCACAACAGGAGCTGTTGTGGTCCTTAGGGGAATAGCTTCTGGATACCTGGTGGCATGGTCCACTATCACAGTATGAATCTGTGCCCAGATGCTGTTTGTGGGTCCATTGGTCCTACAATATCTATGCCCACTCTCTCAAAGGGAACCCCCACCACAGGTAGTGGTATGAGGGGGGCCTTTGTGGTGCCACCTGATTTGCCACTGGCTTGGCAGGTGACACAGGAGCGACAAAACTCCTTGGTATCTGCTGACATATGAGGCCAGTGAAAGTGAGGGACAAGCCTGTCCCAAGTCTTGTTCTGGCCTAAGTGTCCTGCAAGGGGAAAATCATGGGCCAAGAAGGAAGCCTCTGAACTTCAGTGGTATGACCAACCTCCTGGATGCACCAGGCTTGGGGTCTCTAGCCTCTGAATACAGCAGCCCTTCATCCCAATACACTCTATGGGTACCTTGAGCATTCCCTGCAGCCTCAGCAGCAGCCTGCTGTCTGAGGGGTTCAAGAGAGGGGCAGTCTAATTGTGCCTGCCTCAGATCTGCCCTTGAAGGTCCCCCTGTCCCAAGAAACTCAACCTGATCAGGTTCAAGTTCTTCTAGGACAGTTCCTTCAGGGCTCTCACAATCATCCTCCTGTGAGGGCTGATCCAGTACCTGAGGCAGGGGGGAAGGCACAGCCTTTACCCTACTGCTCTTTCTCTTGGGTTGTGACTGGTCCATGGTTCCAGGATCCAGCACTTGTTCAGTGTTGCACTTTTTGGCCTGTGACCTGGTCACAGCAAGGACATGTGCATCTATCCCCAGCATTTCTGCATGGGTCCTATACTCCACTTCAGACCAAACTGAAGTTTCAAGATCATTGCCCAGTAAACACTCCACTGGAAGGTCTGAACTAACAACAACTTTCTTGAGGCCAGTTACCCCTCCACAGGAGAAGTTAACAATTGCCACACTATGGGAAGTAGTGGCATTGCTAGCGTTGGTCACTAGGTAATTCTCACCTAGCATGATCTGTCTAGGGTCCACAAAGGCAGGTGTCACCATTGTGAGACTAGCCCCAGTGTCCCTGTAGGCCTGAGCCATTCTCTGGTTGATAAAAGGAGTCTGTCTGTACTTGCCCAGGTTACTGGGGCCTATAGTAGAGGACAAAGCTATGTCCCCATCACAGATCAGAACAGCCTGTGTAGGTATCCTGACTAGGCCAGAATCCTCCTCAGTTCCCAGGGTTAACCCTACTACACCCTTTTGCTGGGAACCACCACTTACAGCTGAACTAGGGGGTACGGTTGCCTTAGGGGCAATGGTGGCTGGGGGCTTATCCTTTTTGGTGCACTCACTAAACCAATGTGAGTTGGACTTACAATAGTTGCACCATGGTTTCCTTTGGCCATCTTTCTTCGTATCCTTTTTGGGACCACCCTCCCCCTGAGCCTTTTGGGGGCCTGGTGAAGACTTCTGGTCTTTTTGTTTCTGATCATTACCCTTCTGGTCTGCCTTTTTCTGATCACCGTCCTGGTTCTGATTTTTCTGCTTAACTCTAGTCCTGACCCATCTATCTGCCTTCTTTCCCAATTCTTGGGGAGAAGTCAGATCAGAATCAATCAGATGTTGATGCAGTAGCTGGTTTTGACAGTTGTTAAGGATTTGTTCTCTCATGATCAAATTATACAATCCTGTATATTCCTTAACCTTACTCCCCAATAGCCAGCCTTCCAAAGCCTTAGTGGCACAATCTACAAAGTCAGTCCAGTCCTGAGTCTGTGTCTTCTGGGTATCCCTGAACAACAACCTGTGTTGTTCAGTGGTTAGGCCAAACCCATCAATCAGAGTACTCTTCAGGACAGTGTAATTGTCTGCATCCTCATCACTAACTGTGAGGAGCTTGTCTCTACTTTTCTCAGAGAAGGAGAGCCACAAGATAGCTGCCCACTGACTTTGGGGTACCTGCTGTACTTTGCAAGCTCTCTCCAAAGCAGTTATCCATTAGTGGATGTCATCCCCACACTTGTAGGGAGGGACAATCTTGCTCAGGTTTCTATTATCATAGGTCCTGTCTCTATCCTTAGGGATATTGCTGCCACCAGTGGGTTCTAACCCACTTAACTTCTGCTCTCTAGCCAGAGCAAGCTTCTCCTTGGCAAGGGCAAGTTCTTCCCTCTCAATCCTCAGATCAGCTTCCCTCATTCTGGCTTCATGCTCTTTTCTCTGGGGGGAAGTCATTCCCCTGTGAGAAGAGGCATTAGAGATGCTAGAGACATGGGAGTGGATGGATTCCCTTGAAGGGGATCTGTCTCTCCTGTTTCTCTGATTAAGTCCACTTGGGGGCCTGAACTGGGGGACCCCATGCAGACTCCCATGTAAGCTTAAGTTAGCCTGGCTAAGTCTTCTAACTTTGACCTAGCTATCTACCTCCTCATCTGAAGTCCCATCTGACTCATCTGTAGCGGGTAGACCCTCACCTGTACCTAGGGTACCCACCTGGGAGGCCCTAAGAGCATCATACTCCTCTAGGATCTCTACTAGCTGAATGAGGGTAGGGTTTGCACCCTGTTTTAACTTTCTGGAGGTACACAATTGTCTCATCTCCTGAAAAGTTAGGGTATCATATCTAGAGGGGATCTTTCTAAGACCTACCCCTCCTGAGAGAGAATCTACTTGATCTCCTCCCAGAGACATGATCTAGTGAGGGTGTGGTGTGTGCACCTACCTACACTATTTGTATCTACTAAACCTCTCTAGTAGTTGTAGTCAGGGTGTGCTAGGCCCTTCAACCTACAACAACTAAGTCCAGTAGGACTTAAGTATTTATAATCTATGTTATATGTACCTAAACAATATCTGTGTGATATTTCAATTTGGTATCTCAAGATTACAATGGTATTACAACAGCAAGCTCAGATCCCAACCGCTGCTCACCAATGTGAGAAGTTGGCCTGATGTATGATGTCACTAGTTTTAGTGTACACCTTATATCAGTCCAAACAACCCTTATGGTGATTGGTTGTAAAGTCAACCTTATAGACCAGCTATCCTAGTGGTAGCATGGACAAGAGCAGTCTTAGGCTAAACTCTGAATGGCATGTGAAGCCAGCTGTTATACCATATGTAATCCCTTGAATACCAAATGAAAGGACACCACAACAGATATATATATATAAAATAAAGTGTATTTATTCTAGTCAAACCCTCAGCACTCTTTATGAGATTCGAGGTAAGTACAACACAGTCTTATTTAAGCATACATTAAGTCACACAGGTAAGTAATACAGTTAGGCCCTAGGGGCCACGTAAACCATATACTAAGTAAGTGGTATAAGGACCACTGTCACGGAAATAGGATAGGCCTAGGCCTAGGGAATCGCTGGGGCTACACTATACTACCCGAGGTTAGGAAGTGGGAGGCCCACGGGATTCAGGTGCAGAGTGGAAACACTCACGCGTAATGCGTATAATCGATAGAAATAGTAGTTTAGAATTAATAAGATTTAGGACACTTCTGGAGTAGCTAGGAAGTCGAGACTTGAGAACTAGACACTAGGATAGTCAATACCCTGATGAGCACCGGAGTACCCAAGTTACTTAGCCCAGGGGCTGCAGGTGCATAGGTGTGGACTTGCGTCGGGTTTCGTCGTCGACTCCTATGGATGCCTGAAGGAAAGATGCTGACAGGCAGTCAGTGAAGAGTGTCCGGTGGATCCCATGGCCGGGATCAAGAAGGAAGGATACCTGAAAGCAGAAGGGACAGAGTCTGGGTCACTAGCCAGTGACCACGTGGAACCAGGAAGGAACCAGGCGATGTCGGGAGATTGTAGGTGAAGAGGTGAAGCTTGTCGCAGCAGCCACGGGTACCAGGAGACGTCGAGGATGACCAGGACCAGGAGGCGAGCTGTCCCACGAAGGCTCTTGCTGTCGGCGGCATCGAAGTCGAACTAGGACTCACCAAGCCTTGGCAAGCGGAACCCACGAAGCATGGAGGACTTGCTTCTGGTGCAGACCAGGAAGGTCTGGGGTGCTTCTCGTTTACAGAGGAGCAGGAGCCAGTCTGGAGGAGCCAAACCAGCAGTGGAAAATTGAAGGTGTGTCGTCGCAAAGGTTACTAGCCAACGGGCAAGCAACCGGACAGACACGGCAAGCAGGAAAATGCAGAAGGGCCCCACGCAGGACTCGTGGAGTGTGGGGGGCTGATCTTCAGTGCAGATGGTGCTTGGGGTTGGGGATCCCCAATCCCCGGTGCACAACCTCGAGGATGCCTCAGAAGCTGCGCTGGAAGATACTCACCACTTTTCCCAGGTAGCCGGTCCCACGTCTCTCGTTCCCTCCACGGATCTCAGCTCGGCTGTGGATGTGGATCAGGGTCGTAGAAGTCTGGAAGTCAAGGCTCTGGTCAGGCTCTGCAGTCGGTCCCTCGTAGAACTTCAGCAAAGCAAAGGGTAAGTCTCTTGATGGTGCCTGTTCGCACAGGGTGGCCACTCCTTGGCCACAAGGGAGATTCTTCAGTCTTCTTCTTACGTCGAATGTCAAAGGTCCAGAGTTTCTATTCAAGTTGCAGGTTCAGGATAATCTAATCTCCTGGGGCCCAGCTACCACACTTATACTAATCTGGGGGGCTGGGTTGCCTGCTAGGTCACACCTTATGGGTGGGACCTGGGAGGGGGGTGGTTACACCCCCTTCCCTTTGTCCAGTATTGCGCCAGGACTGGGGCTGGAGTGCCCCAGCACCGGTTTGAACTGGACTATGCATGGGACACCTTGTGTGCCCCAGGCAGTGTCTCGTTTCTTTCATCCCTACCTGCCCCAATTCACTAAGGCCTGTCTGGGGTGGTGCTCGCACCTCCCAAGGCAGGAAACCTATTGTCCAAGCCTCCCGTGCCGGGATCACTCCCAGCAGCAGGAGGTCAGACTTGTGTCGTGGCAGCAGCATCCATTTTGTGATGCTGGCGCTCTGGTTAACTTTAACCGGGTAAGTAGGTTTCAACATGTCTTCTCCCTCTAGAAGGGAGGGATAATATCCTCATCATCAGAAATGGGATGGGGGTATTATTCCAAAGTGTTAGACACCTTACACGACATGTATTGATAAAGCCAAACCATAGTTACCATAACCGTTTAAGATTATAAGGCACTTTAAGAGTATATGGTAGGCTATATCATAGAACAGCTATAAGGACATGGTTCCGAAAGCTGCAGACAGGCTCAGCTCATGCTAGAGCACTATCTCACATGTTACCAAGCACTCTGCCTCCAGGATTGTTAAGGCCTGCCATAGGAGTGGCTGATAGGTACACATGTGTCTATACATAAGGTAGGTATAGGAATACTACACCTAAGCAAGGGGTGATTACACGGCCTTGCCCCAGCTGAGTGATCAGCCAGTTGTGTCATAATGGAAGGCCAGGCCAGGGGTGGCATAATACATGCTGCAGCCCCTGGTAGGCCTAGGGTACAAATATGCCCTGGGTACCTAAGGTACACTGTACAGGGGCCAATAAGGTGATCCTATCCAATTGGGTTATGCACCTAAAGTACATAGTATTA
>NC_140579.1:1106787967-1106792967 GCF_964204655.1 Triturus cristatus
CTTGTCCATGCTACCACTAGGATAGCTGGTCTATAAGGTTGACTTTACAACCAATCACCATAAGGGTTGTTTGGACTGATACAAGGTGTACATTAGAATTAGTGACATCATATATCAGGCAAACTTCTCACTGCATGGGCACCGGCAGGCCCAGCCGTCATCCCCGGGAGGGAGAGGCGGGGAGAGGCGCAGCCTGAGCGAGACGCAGGGGTGCCGGGGCCTGGCGGCGGCACCCCTCGGAACTGTAGTTCCGAGCTACGGCGGAAATGTGCTGGGCGGAGAGGGGTGACGGTGTGGCACACGGGGCCTAGCACGGACCTGCTGGGCAGCAGTGTCCGAGGGCCTGGCGCCACCCGACCCCTTCTGCTCGGGGTCAGACCACTGGGGGTCACGAGCTGCCGGGGCCGCTCGGCCTTCGCTCAGCTGGGTAGGGTGAAGGGCCTCCCGCCAGGCGGCAGGCCCTCGAGTCGGACAGTCCATGCGGGGAGGAAGCTAATTGCTTGAAACAACAGCCGAGGCTGGCCAAGCAGTCCATCCCTAAACGTACCGAGAGTGCCCAATCGATCAGAGTACGGCTGGGGCATCCCCTCAGCAGGCCGCCCTGCACGGGGGATGGCGGCTTCACATCCCTGCCTGCTCCCGGGGCGAGCGGGCTCGAAGGGAGGGCCCATCGACAGGGGCCGGGAGGCGGGCGGGCCCGGGCACTGCCTTCCCCGTCTCGCGGTCGCCGGACCTCACGGAGGTCTGACCCATCAAACCCAGAGAAAAAAGGACCATCGGGAAGGGGCTGAGAGGCAGGTGCGTACCCGGGCCCCTGGGGGCCCCGGCGGGCGGGTCTGCCTTCCCCCGTCTTGGGATCGCCGGACCTCACGGAGCTCTGACCCAGCAAACTCGGAGAAAAAGGACCATCGGGAAGGGGGCTGAGAGGCAGGTGTGCGTACCTGGGCCCCTGGGGGCCCTGCTTCGGGCGGGCCCGAGTGCTGCCTTCCCCTGTCTCGGGATCCACGGACCTCACAGGGCTCTGACCCAGAAACCTCGGAGAGAAAGGACCATCAGGAAGGGGCTGAGAGGCAGGAGCATACCCGGGCCCCTGGGGACCCAGGCGGGCGGGCCACGGGTCTGCCTTCCCCTGATTCAGAATCGCCAAACCTCACTTTGGTCTGACTGACCCTCTCCCTAGTAATCCGGAGGAAAATTACCCCCCTTTCTTGTAATCCGTGCGCATGAGGTGACAGAGGGGACCCTAGGCGCGAAGGTACACGACCTCCTGGAGCCCTCGCTGGGATCCGGGAGGCAAATGGACCCTCATCGAGACTTCCAGGCAAGCTCGGCCATCTGGTCGCCCCATAGGAAAGCATTGTGCGCGACCAGATGGCCAAGGGGAAAGGAGCGACCAAATGGCCGAAGGGACTTGCGCGACCAGATGGCCGAGGGGACAGGCGCGACCAGATGGCCGAGGGGAAAGGGGAAAGTGAAGGGGAAGCCTCCCCGGGCCCTCCGAACCCCGCCCCGGGCACCCTGCCACACAGCAGGACCCAGGACCGGGTCCGGGGTGGGGGGTGGCGCCCTCCCCGGGGCCCCCAGGGGCGCGGACGGAACTCCTGAACCCAGACTAGCGAGGGGAGGCTCCCCGGACACAACGGAACTCCGTCCCGGGCCTTTGGCAATGCCGCAGGCCGGGGGACGGGGCCAGGGGCCGGAGACCCTGACCCGGGGCCCAGCCGGGCCCCTGTACCCAGCCGGTGCCCCCAGGCCCGCAGGGGAAGCATCCCCGGGCCCTCCGGACCCCGCCCCGGGGCCCGGTCGGGCCCCTGGACGCAGCCGGGGCCCCCAGGTCCGCAGGCACAGGGGAAGCCTCCCCGGGCCCTCCGGAGCCCGTCCCGGGCACCCTGCCACGCAGCAGGACCCAGGACGGAGCCCGGGGCGGGGAGGCCACCCTCCCCGGGGCCCTCAGGGGCCCGGCCGGAGCTCCTGAACCCAGCCGAGCGAGGGGAGGCTCCCTGGCCACAACGGAACCCTGTCCCGGGCCTTTGGGAGTGCCGCAGGCCGGGGGACGGGGCCCAGGGCCCGGAGCCCCTGACCCGGGCCCGGCCGGGCCCCTGGACCCAGCCGGGGCTCCCAGGACCACAGGCGCAGGGGAAGCCTCCCCGGACCCTCCGGACCCCTTGTACCGGGCACCCTACCACGCGGCAGGCCCCGGGACAGAACCAGGGCAGCATCCGGGCCCGTCCAGCTGCCAGATGAGGACCGAGAGGGGTCCCAGAGTACCCTGTCCCTAGTAATCTGGAGGAAGGCTACCCCCCTTTCTTGAAACCTGCACGCTCCGAGTGACGGAGGGGACCCTTGGGGCGAACGCGCCCAGCCTCCTGGAGCCCTGGTTGGGATACGGGAGGCGAATGGACCCTCATCGGGACTTCCAGGCCAGCCCAGCCTTCTGGCCCTCCTTATAGGAAAGCATTGCGCGCGACCAGATGGCCGGCAACTGAAAGGACTCCCGGCTACCCGCCTAGAGCCGGGCCATAGCGGTAGGGCTCCCGCCTGATCCAAGGGCTTGGTGGGCTCTGCTTCCCGGGGGGGACTCGGGGACAGCGGCTGGGCCTCAGGCACGGGGAGGACTGCCCGGGACCCGTGGAGCCCGTCCCTGGGCACTTTGCCACGCCGCGGGCCAGAGGAGGGAAGCCCCAGACGCCTGGGAGGATGTTGCCCGGGCGTAGCCCATCTGGTCCCCGGCAAAGAACCGCCAGCCCCGGAGGGGTCTTCAGGCACACCCTGCCCCTACTAATCCGGAGGAAGGCTACCCCCCTTTCTTGTAACCCTCGCGCTCCGAGTGACGGAGGGGACCCTAGGCGCGGACGCGCCCGGCCTCCTGGAGCCGACCAGATGGCTGGCAACTGAAAGGACTCCCGTCTGCCCGCCCAGAGCCGGGCCATAGCGGTAGGGCTCCCACCTGATCCAAGGGCTCGGTGGGCTCTGCTTCCCGGGGGGGGGGCTCGGGGACAGCGGCTGGGCCTCAGGCACGTGGAGGACAGACGTAGCTCTCGGGCCCGGGTGCCCCGGGGGGAGGACTGCCCGGGACCCGTGGAGCCCGTCCCTGGGCACTTTGCCATGCCGCGGGCCGGAGGAAGGAGGCCCGGACGCCTGGGAGGATGTTGCCCGGGCATAGCCCATCTGGTCCCCGGCAAAGAACCACCAGCCCCGGAGGGGTGTTCCGGCATACCCTGCCCCTACTAATCCGGAGGAAGGCTACCCACCTTTCTTGTAACCCTCGCGCTCCGAGTGACGGAGGGGACCCTAGGGGCGGAAGCGCCCGGCCTCCTGGAGCCCTGGCTGGGATCCGGGAGACAAATGGACCCTCATCGGGACTACCAGGCCGGCCCGGCCATCTGGTCGCCCCATTGGAAAGCATTGCGCGCGACCAGATGGCCGACGGGAAAGAAGCGACCAGATGGCCGGCAACTGAAAGGACTCCCGTCTGCCCGCCCAGAGCCGGGCCATAGCGGTAGGGCTCCCGCCTGATCCAAGGGCTCGGTGGGCTCTGCTTCCCGGGGGGGGCTCGGGGACAGCGGCTGGGCCTCAGGCACGGGGAGGACCGACGGAGCTCTCGGGCCCGGGCGCCCCGGGGGGAGGACTGCCCGGGACCCGTGCAGCCTGTCCCTGGGCACTTTGCCACGCCGCGGGCCAGAGGAGGGAGCCCCTGACGCCTGGGAGGATGTTGCCCGGGCATAGCCCATCTGGTCCCCGGCAAAGACCCACCCGCCCCGGAGGGGTGTTCCGGCATACCCTGCCCCTACTAATCCGGTGGAAGGCTACCCACCTTTCTTGTAACCCTCGCGCTCCGAGTGACGGAGGAGATCCTAGTCGCGGATGCGCCCGACCTCCTGGAGCCCTGACTGGGATCCGGGAGTCAAATGAGCCCTAATCGGGACTTCCAGGCTGGCCCGGCCATCTGGTCGCCCCATTGGAAAGCATTGCGCGCGACCAGATGGCCGAGGGGAAAGGAGCGACCAGATGGCCGGTACTGAAAGGACTCCCATCTGTCCAACCCCGAGCCTTCGCGCTAAGGTTCCCGCCTGCCCACGCAGGGCTCCGTGGCTGCAGGGCTCCGGGGCTGCAGGGCTCCGGGGCTGCAGGGCTCCGGGGCTGCAGGGCTCCAGGGCTGCCGGGCTCCGGGGCTGCAGGGCTCCAGGGCTGCAGGGCTGCAGGGCTCCGGGGCTGCAGGGCTCCAGGCCTGCAGAGCTCCGGGCCTGCAGGGCTGCGGGCATGCAGGGCTCCGGGGCTCCGGGCTGAAAGGCTGCAGGGCTGCAGGGATTTGGGGCTGCAGGCCTCGGGGGGTCTCGTAGACCCCACGCTGGGCCTCAGGCATGGGAGGCCCGGCGGAGCTCCCGGGGCCCAGACGCCCGGGGGACCCATGGAGCCCGTCCCGGGCACTTTGCCTCGCCGCGGGCTGGAGGAGGGAGCACCGCACGCCCCGGGGAAGTGTCGTCCGGGCTTGGCCCATCTGGTCCCCGCCTGAGAACTGCAATCCCCAGGAGGGGTGTCCCGGCATACCCTGCCCCTAGTAATCCGGAGGAAGGCTACCCCCATTTCTGGTAAACCGTGAGCACTGAGTGAGGGAGCCAACCACTCCTGCACACTGGCCCGGTCCCTGCTTCTGATAGCAGCCAGGCCGGAGAGAGCCTCCCTGGGCCCCGGTGGACCCCTGTCTCCAGCCCCCAGACCCTCGGCTGTCTTGCAGGACGGGGGGCTCACGCACCCCGGGGCACGACGGACGGAGCACGAGCCCCGGGCCTGGTCCCAGCTTTAAAACCCTAGCCAGGCCGGGGAGAGCCTCCCTGGGCCCCGGTGGACACCCTTCCCCAGCGCACAGACCCTCGGCTGGCTTGCAGGACGGGGGCTCCCACTCCCTGGGACACTGGGACAGAGCACAAGCCCCGCACCCGGGCCCAGCTTCCGAACCCTAACCAGGCCAGGGAGAGCCTCCCCGGGCCACGGTGAACATC
>NC_140579.1:1106797967-1106810467 GCF_964204655.1 Triturus cristatus
CCAACGAGCTTCTGTTCTTTCGTGCCCCTTTTATAATGTTTTGCAGAAGAGTCAGATTTTCGAGACAACCTCTCACCTTCATGAAGCCTTTTTGTCTCGTATTTATTTCAACGAAAAATGTGAGTCTTTTAGTTAATATTTTCGTGAACAACTTCATGAATGCCGTACCGATGGTAATTGGACGCCAATTACTTATCTTTTTGAGTTCGCTAATCGGTACATTCTTGGGTATTAGTGTTGACCGGTTCTTCTTAATACTGTCTGGTACTCTTCTCATCAATAACCAAGACGATAAGATTCTGGGTAGTAGTCTTGGTTCCCTGCTATGCACTTTATTTAAGTCATTCAGACCAATCTTATCAGGCCCCACTGCTTTCTTTAAATCTGATTCATCAAAGGCTTTAGTCACTTCGAGCAGTGTAATTTCTTTACATAGACTTCCAATTTCCCATTCATCTGGTATCCGGTCAATTGGGATGAATTTGGGATTTTTCTTGTTTTCTTTTTCAATTATGCCTTTATAGTATTGGAAGATTTCATCAGCACTGATTTGACAGGTGGCATCTTCTGCCCCATAAGTGATTATCCGGGCAATTTTCTTTTTGTATTTTTGGAAAATTGTCTGGTATTCTTTGTAACTGCCCTTTGCTTTTGCATAGTTTTTCTTGTGTGTCTGATTGAGCCTTCCATTTTTCTTATTTTTCTTTGGTATCTTGTTTTGTACAGAGGCAGTCTGTTGCTCATCTTGAGCAGAGTTCATAGGTTCATTATCGGGGTCGCTCGTTGGTTCGGTACGATTTGATGGTACAGGACTTATATCATTGGTGTTTTCTGATATATAAGTCACTATCTCATCCATCAGATCCATAGCAGCATCGTGATGCTGGATGTTTTTGATGTACTTCTCGATTTCTGTGATTCTATCATTCAGTTCATCAAAGTTTTTTATTTTTGGCACTCGTTTCCGATTGATAAAGTCTCTGCGCCTTTCTGTTGTTACTTCTACTGCAATCTCTGGTTCATCGCAGGAGTCATTCTCAGACATATTGGATGCTTGCAGTACATCCTTTGTCGATTTTTTGCTCTTATCTCTTCTGTAGGAGAGTAGGGTCTGCAATCCTATGATCACCCAGATTTTTTGCTTTTGCTTCATTGGTTTACGACTTTCCCTGGCTGTGGGCCTGCCAATCAGACCCACAGCCTAGCTGTTCTCTCTCGAAATTAACACACATGTACATTAGGTGCATCCACTAATTGGAACTGGGCCGCCTTGTCAGTCCCTGTCTTAGCATACCACAGGTATCCAGGGCATCGGTGTACCCAGGGCCTACCAGGGGCTGCAGCATGTATTATGCCACCCCTGGATGGCCGCCCAAAGCTGACACAACTGGCTGCACGACAGCTGGGGCAAAGTGGTGTAATCACCCGTTGCTGTAGGTGTAGTATTCCTACACCTAACCCTAAAATGGACACATGGATTCCTATCAGTCACTCCTATGGCAGGCCTTATCAATCCTGAAGGCAGAGTGCAGGGAATCATGTAGGACAGTGCTCTGGCGCGAGCTGAGCCCGTCGACGGCTTGCGGAACCAAGGCCTAATAGCCGTTCCATGGTGACGCGGGCCAACTACTTTTAAATGCATTATAATCCTTGCGGTTATTTGCTAACTTTGGCATCGCATCACCTACACATGTCGAGTAAGGTGTCATACGAATTGGAATACGAACCCCTCGCCAGTTCTGGCGATGGGGTTAGCATTCCCCCCTTTTAGAGGGGCACGACATGGAAGTAACCTTGAACCCCGGTTAAAGTTGACTCAAGCCTCAGCATCACAAAATGGATGCTGCCACCAGACACAAGTCTGACCTCCTGCTGCTGGGAGACCTTCCAGCGAGGGGTGCTTGGACAAAGGGTTTCCTGTCGAGGGCAGTGTTAGCACCATCCCAGACAGGGTTTTGTGTATCCCAGGTAGGCAGGGCTGAAAGGAAGGTGATTGCAAGTGGCACCCCGGTGCTCACTGTGCATAGCCCGGCTCAAACCAGTTTCGGGGGCACACCAGCCCCTGAGCTGGGGCGAAGCCAGACAAAGGATAGGGGTGTAACCACCCCCCTCCTGGCTCCACCCATAGGTAGGACCTGGTCACAGGCCAGCCCCTTTTCTTAGAATAAAGGTAGGAGCGAGTCCCCTTCCCAAATTGGATAATTCTGAATCTTGAACTACTTTCCACGAAAGGAACTCTTGACTTTTCTGAAGACTCTCCCTTGTGGCTAAGGAGTAGCCACCCTGCACCAGCAGGCACCAACTAAGCGCTTGCGGTTTGCTGTACGTCTCTCCCACGGATCAAGACTGCCCAGCTCGACGAGACCCGGGTTCCCTGCCATCTCTGACCTCTACCTACATCGTCAGCCCAGCTGAGATTCGTAGGTGTGACGAGACCTGCGGGACCGGCCATCTTCAGGACCTGCACAACGCTTATCTAACACGCCCACCGAGGGACCCTCGAGTGAGTGTACCTAGGGTTTGAGAAGCCCTAACCCTGAGCGGCTCCAGCACCGAAGCCCGCCTCCCCAGCATCCACGAGATCTGCGTGGGGGCCCTTCTGCTCCTCGCTGTTCACCGCGTTGTCCGACCACTCGCCGACCGGCTTGTGGCCCTCTTCACGACGCACCACGATAGTTTGTTTTCATCACTGGTCTGGTTGCTCCAGACTGGCCCTTGCTCCCCTTCAACAGAGGAGTACCTCGGACCCTCCTGGTCCACTCCAGACGCCATCTTGACTCCACCGCGTGGGTTTGCCACTGCCAAGACCTGCTGCCCCACTCCTGGGCCCAGCATCATCGACAGCAGACACCTCCGTGGGACAGCTCGCCCTCCATCCTGGTCGCCGCCGCGCCTCCTGGTCCGAGGAACAGCCGAGTCCGACGTCATCCACTCACCTGGTCGAGGTGACTTCAGCCGGTACCTTCCCGGTACCCACACGATCGCTGGCTAGCGGTTGAGAACTGAGTCCCCTCTGCTTTCAGGTATCCTTCATCACCGATCCAGGCTTGGATCTCGCTGAACATCTACACTGGTCGCCTGCCAGCAACTTCTTCTTTCAGGCTCCTGAGACTACAACGAGGACTCCCGACATCTTGCCGAACCTCACGAAGCCGCAGCCTCTGGGCTAGGTAACTCGAGCATTTCGGTGCTCCATCGCAGGTTCGCTCTACAAGTGTCCAGTTCCTTTTTCGCTTAGTCCCACTGATCGGATCACTCCGGAATCAGTAACTCCAGACTCTAACCACTCGCATTTCACCGTTAGCGTAGATGGTTTCTCGTGCCCTTCGGGCATTTGTGTAAATTGTGCAACTGAAGTATTTTCTAAGAGTTTTGTAGTGTGCTTAGCTCCCTGACTCATAAAGAGCCAGGGTAGTCTTGTTATAAATAAATATCCTTTATTTTCATAACAACTTGTGTGGTGTCCTTTCACTTGACGTTCAAGGGGTATATGTGATGGTAAACAGCTGGCTTAACACGCCCTCTAGAGTTTAGCCTAAAGACTGCTCGTATCCACGCTACTAGGATAGCTGGTCTAAAAGGTTGACTTACAACCAATCATCAATAAGGGTCATTTGGAATGATACACAGTGATCACTAGAATAGTGAGCACTACATATCAGGCCAACTTCTCACATTGGTGAGCAGCGGTTGGGATTTGAGCTTGCTGTTGTTTTACCACACACGTATCCTAAGAATATCAAAGTGAAAGATCACATAAGTACCCAGGTACATATAACTTAACTTAGAATACTCTGAGTTCTACTGAACCAGCTGTTGTAGTGTAACAGGGCTTAGCACACCCTGACTACAACTCTTAGCAAGGGATCAGTAGGTAAACAAATAGTGTAGGTATGTGCATCACTTACACCTCACTAGAAGCATGTCGGTCCACGGAGAGTCTGCGGAGACTCCCTTAGTGGTCAGTGACCCTCCACAGGTCGTGACACGATATGCAGCTCTTAGCTTCAAGGAGATGAGACAACTGTGTGCCTCCAGGAAGCTAAACCAGGGTTCTAACCCTACCATCGCATTTCTGATAGGTCTCTTAGAGACGTACGATGCCAGGAGGTCCTCTAACACAGGTCCCCCCAATGCTGATGGGAACATGCCTCCCTTAGAGGGAACCCTTGGTGACCCAGACCTCGACCTCCATACAGAGGAGGAAGACGAGGAGGAGTTATCAGGAGACGAGGCAAACAAAGGTCCAGTGGTAGTCGGCAGGCTTACGAGGACCAACTTAAGCAGGCATGAGAGTGGAACTGGGGGAGCCCCGGGCCCACGCTCAAGCAGGCCTAACATTGGGAACGGACGAGCTAGGTCTCTCTCCAGAGGCTCTAACAGATCTGTTCGAACACATGTCTCTCAGGCATCTTCTCAGAGAGGAATGACGTCCCCTCAGAGAAGGGAGCATGAAGCGAAGATGAGGAAAGTCAATCTGAGGATCGAGCGGGAAGAACTTGCCCTCGCCAAAGAAAGACTTGCCTTAGCCCGAGAGCAGAAATTAAGTGGGTTAGATCCCACTGGTGGCAGCATTCTCAATAGAGAGAAAGACAGGGGTATAGACACTAGACACCTGAGTAAAATAGTGCCCCCCTTTAAGCAAGGGGACGACATCCACAAGTGGATAACTGCTTTGGAGAGGGCCTGCACTGTCCAGTGCGTCCCCCAAAGTCAGTGGGCAGCTATACTGTGGCTCTCCTTTGAAGGTAAAGGTCGAGACAAGCTCCTCACTACTAGAGCTGAGGATGCAAACAACTACCAAGTCCTGAAGAATACACTGATTGATGGGTTCGGCTTAACCACCGAGCAGTACCGGGTGCTGTTCAGGGACACCCAGAAAATTCAGTCTCAGGATTGGACTGACTTTGTCGATTGTGCCACTAAGGCTTTGGAGGGCTGGTTGCTGGGTAGCAAGGTTACTGATTACACAGGATTATACAATCTTATCATGAGAGAACAGATTTTAAACAACTGTCAGAACCAATTGTTGCATCAGCACCTTGTCGACTCGGATCTGACCTCTCCCCAAGAATTGGGAAAGAAGGCAGACAGATGGGTCAGAACAAGGGTCAAGCAGAACCAGACTCAGAACCAGGGTGGTCAGAAGAAAGCAGACCAAAAGGGTAGTAACAAGAACGAACAAAATGACCAGAAGTCTTCGACAGGTCCCCAACAAACCAAAGAGGGTGGGGGTCAGGCTTCACAGAAGAAGAAGACTCAAGAAGGCCAGTCAAAAAGGTGGTGCCAATACTGTAAAAGTAAGACTCACTGGTTTAGTGAGTGCACCAAGAAAGGAGGGCAAACTCCTGCCACTGCGGCCCCTAAGGCACCTGCACCCCCTAGTACAGTCAGCAGTGGTAGTGCGCCTCCCAAGGCATTAGTTGGGTTAACCTTGGGAACCGAGGGGAGTGACGACTTAGTCAGCACGCTCACTCAGGCCGTCCTTGTCTGTACAGGGGATATGGATATGTCCCCTGATGCCAGTCCCAATACTTTGGGCAAATACAGACAGACACCTTTGATCAATGGAAAAGTGGCTCAGGCCTACAGGGACACTTGTGCCAGTGTCACCATGGTGACGCCTAACTTTGTGGACCCTGGACAGATCATGCTAGGTACCGATTACCTAGTGACCAATGCCAGCAATGTCACTACCAATCACAGTATGGCAGTTGTTGATTTCTCCTGGGGAGGGGTAAGTGGCCCGAAAAAGGTTGTGGTTAGTTCAGACCTCCCCGTAGAATGTCTGTTGGGCAATGATTTGGAAACGTCACAATGGTCAGAAGTGGAGCAGAGGACTCACATGGAAATGTTAGGCTTGCCAGCACATGTCCTTGCTGTGACCAGGTCACAGGCCAAAAGATGCCCCACTGAACAGGTACTGGATCCTGGAAGAACGGACCAGACACCTTCCAAGAAGAGGAGCAGTAAGGGTAAAGCTTCGCCTTCCCCCTTGCCCCAGGTCGTGGATCAAGTCTCTGAGGAGGCTGACCTTAAAGAACTGAGGGAAACTGAGCTGAAAGAGCTTGAACCTGGTCAGGTTGAGTTTCTGGGCTCAGGGGGACCCTCCAGGGAAGACCTGGGGAAGGCACAGTTAGACTGCCCCTCCCTTGAACCCCTCAGACAGCAGGCTGCTGCTGAGGCTGCAGGGAACGCCACAGGTACCCACAAAGTGTACTGGGACGATGGACTCCTGTACTCCGAGGCAAGAGACCCCAAACCTGGCGCGACCAGGAGGCTGGTCATCCCCTTGTCTCTGAGAGGTTTCCTTCTTACCTTGGCCCACGAGATTCCCCTTGCAGGTCACTTAGGCCAGAATAAGACTTGGGACAGAATTGTTCCACACTTTCACTGGCCCCACATGTCCGAAGATACGAAGGAGTTTTGCCGCTCCTGTGTCACTTGCCAAGCCAGTGGTAAGTCAGGTGGCATGACAAAGGCCCCCCTCATACCACTACCGGTGGTGGGGGTGCCCTTTGAACGAGTGGGGATCGACATTGTCGGACCAATGGAACCCCAGACAGCATCAGGGCACAAGTTTATACTGGTGGGGGTGGACCACGCCACCAGGTATCCTGAAGCTATTCCCCTTAGGACCACTACAGCCCCTGTGGTGGCACGGGCCCTAGTTGGAGTGTTCTCCAGAGTAGGCTTCCCTAAGGAGGTTTTCTCAGACAGAGGTGCACACTTCATGTCAGGATATCTGACTGCAATGTGGAAGGAGTGCGGTGTCAACTACAAGTTCACCACACCCTATCACCCGCAATGCAATGGGCTTGTTGAGAGATTCAACAGGACCCTAAAAGGGATGATTCACGGACTACCTGAAAAGCTTCGGCGGAGATGGGATGTCCTGATACCCTGCCTCTTGTTCGCCTACAGAGAGGTCCCGCAGAAGGGGGTTGGCTACAGCCCTTTTGAGCTTCTGTTCGGACATCCTGTAAGGGGACCCCTTTGTTTGGTAAAGGAAGGATGGGAGAGACCTCTCAGAAAGCCGGCATCAAACATTGTGGACTATGTGCTCGGCCTCCGCTCGCGGATGGCGGAGTACATGGAAAAGGCATCTAAAAACCTTGAGGCGAGCCAAGAATTACAGAAAGCTTGGCACGACCAAAAGGCTGTCCTGACTGTGTACCAGCCTGGACAGAAGGTGTGGGTGCTGGAGCCAGTGGCCCCAGCAGCACTCAAAGACAAATGGTCTGGGCCCCACACGATCATTGAGCAAAAGGGAGAGGTCACCTACCTGGTAGACCTGGGAACTCCCCGGAGCCCCCACAGGGTGCTCCATGTAAACAGGCTCAAGGCATATGTCGACAGAGAGGGCATGGGCTTGCTCATGGCCACAGATGAGGGACAGGAGGAGGAGAGTGACCCTCTCCCGGACCTGCTCTCTCAGAACCCTGACGATGGGTCAGTAGATGGTGTTGTCTTTTGTGGCAGCCTCTCTGGACATCAACAAAAGGATTGTAAACAGGTTCTTCAATCCTTTCGACATATGTTCTCTCTGACGCCCAGTCAGACCAATTGGTGTACCCATGAGGTCGACACTGGGGACAGTCTGCCCGTAAAGAGTAAAATCTATCGGCAACCTGATCATGTCAGAGACTGCATCAAGACGGAGGTGCAGAAAATGTTGGAGCTGGGAGTCATTGAGCCCTCGGACAGCCCCTGGGCTAGTCCCATAGTTCTCGTGCCGAAACCTCACACCCAGGGCGGTAAGAAAGAGATGAGGTTTTGCGTGGACTACAGAGGCCTCAATGCAGTCACTAAGACTGACGCCCACCCAATACCAAGAGCAGACGAACTTATAGACCGGTTGGCTTCGGCCAACTACTTAAGTACGTTTGACCTGACAGCTGGGTATTGGCAAATCAGGTTAGCTGAGGAGGCCAAACCCAAAACAGCATTTTCTACCCCGGTGGGCATTATCAGTTCGTGGTAATGCCCTTTGGTTTGAAAAATGCACCTGCCACCTTCCAAAGGCTGGTGAATCGAGTTCTCACTGGGTTGGACGACTTCTGTGCGGCGTATCTGGACGATATCGCTGTCTTTAGCTCCACCTGGGAGGATCACCTGGTCCACCTGAGGAAAGTGTTAGAGGCCCTGCAAAAGGCAGGCCTCACTATCAAGGCCACTAAGTGCCAGATAGGGCAGACACAGGTTGTATACCTGGGCCACCTTGTAGGTGGAGGCCAGGTTCAGCCATTGGAGAGCAAAATACAGGCCATCCAGGACTGGGCTCCTCCAACCACCCAGACTCAGGTTCGAGCTTTCTTGGGCCTGACTGGTTATTACTGGAAATTTGTCAGAAATTATGGATCCATTGTGACCCCGCTAAACGACCTGACAAGTAAAAAGATGCCAAAAAAAGTTCAGTGGACAGCAAGCTGTCAGAAGGCATTCGATGACCTAAAGCAGGCCATGTGCACAGCGCCTATCCTAAAGAGTCCACACTACTCCAAACCATTGATTGTCCAAACAGACGCTTCGGAGCTGGGTGTGGGAGCTGTTCTATCTCAACTGAATTTTGATGGTCATGACCAGCCCATAGCTTTTATTAGCAGGAGGCTGACCCCCAGAGAGAAGAATTGGTCAGCTATTGAGAGGGAGGCCTTTGCTGTGGTTTGGGCCCTGAAGAAGCTGAGGCCATACTTGTTTGGCACTCACTTCAAGATTCAGACCGACCCTAAGCCCCTCTTGTGGCTAAATCAAATGAAGGGTGAAAACCCCAAACTACTTAGGTGGTCCATTTCCCTTCAGGGGATGGACTTCACAGTGGAGCATAGACCTGGCACTGATCATGGCAATGCAGATGGGCTCACCAGGTATTTCCACTTAGAGCAAGAAGACTCACCTGGTCAAGGTTAGCTTATTGTCCCAAAGTTTGGGGGGGGTCATGTAGGAGAGTAGGGTCTGCAATCCTATGATCACCCAGATTTTTTGCTTTTGCTTCATTGGTTTACGACTTTCCCTGGCTGTGGGCCTGCCAATCAGACCCACAGCCTAGCTGTTCTCTCTCGAAATTAACACACATGTACATTAGGTGCATCCACTAATTGGAACTGGGCCGCCTTGTCAGTCCCTGTCTTAGCATACCACAGGTATCCAGGGCATCGGTGTACCCAGGGCCTACCAGGGGCTGCAGCATGTATTATGCCACCCCTGGATGGCCGCCCAAAGCTGACACAACTGGCTGCACGACAGCTGGGGCAAAGTGGTGTAATCACCCGTTGCTGTAGGTGTAGTATTCCTACACCTAACCCTAAAATGGACACATGGATTCCTATCAGTCACTCCTATGGCAGGCCTTATCAATCCTGAAGGCAGAGTGCAGGGAATCATGTGGGACGGTGCTCTGGCGCGAGCTGAGCCCGTCGACGGCTTGCGGAACCAAGACCTAATAGCCGTTCCATGGTGACGCGGGCCAACTACATTATAATCCTTGCGGTTATTTGCTAACTTTGGCATCGCATCACCTACACATGTCGAGTAAGGTGTCATACGAATTGGAATACGAACCCCTCGCCAGTTCTGGCGACGGGGTTAGCATTCCCCCCTTTTAGAGGAGCACGACATGGAAGTAACCTTGAACCCCGGTTAAAGTTGACTCAAGCCTCAGCATCACAAAATGGATGCTGCCACCAGACACAAGTCTGACCTCCTGCTGCTGGGAGACCTTCCAGCGAGGGGAGCTTGGACAAAGGGTTTCCTGTCGAGGGCGGTGTTAGCACTATCCCAGACAGGGTTTTGTGTATCCCAGGTAGGCAGGGCTGAAAGGAAGGTGATTGCAAGTGGCACCCCGGTGCTCACTGTGCATAGCCCGGCTCAAACCAGTTTCGGGGGCACACCAGCCCCTGAGCTGGGGCGAAGCCGGACAAAGGATAGGGGTGTAACCACCCCCCTCCTGGCTCCACCCATAGGTAGGACCTGGTCACAGGCCAGCCCCTTTTCTTAGAATAAAGGTAGGAGCGAGTCCCCTTCCCAAATTGGATAATTCTGAATCTTGAACTACTTTCCACGAAAGGAACTCTTGACTTTTCTGAAGACTCTCCCTTGTGGCTAAGGAGTAGCCACCCTGCACCAGCAGGCACCAACTAAGCGCTTGCGGTTTGCTGTACGTCTCTCCCACGGATCAAGACTGCCCAGCTCGACGAGACCCGGGTTCCCTGCCATCTCTGACCTCTACCTACATCGTCAGCCCAGCTGAGATTCGTAGGTGTGACGAGACCTGCGGGACCGGCCATCTTCAGGACCTGCACGACGCTTATCTAACATGCCCACCGAGGGACCCTCGAGTGAGTGTACCTAGGGTTTGAGAAGCCCTAACCCTGAGCGGCTCCAGCACCGAAGCCCGCCTCCCCAGCATCCACGAGATCTGCGTGGGGGCCCTTCTGCTCCTCGCTGTTCACCGCGTTGTCCGACCACTCGCCGACCGGCTTGTGGCCCTCTTCACGACGCACCACGATAGTTTGTTTTCATCACTGGTCTGGTTGCTCCAGACTGGCCCTTGCTCCCCTTCAACAGAGGAGTACCTCGGACCCTCCTGGTCCACTCCAGACGCCATCTTGACTCCACTGCGTGGGTTTTCCACTGCCAAGACCTGCTGCCCCACTCCTGGGCCCAGCATCATCGACAGCAGACACCTCCGTGGGACAGCTCGCCCTCCATCCTGGTCGCCGCCGCGCCTCCTGGTCCGAGGAACAGCCGAGTCCGACGTCATCCACTCACCTGGTCGAGGTGACTTCAGCCGGTACCTTCCCGGTACCCACACGATCGCTGGCTAGCGGTTGAGAACTGAGTCCCCTCTGCTTTCAGGTATCCTTCATCACCGATCCAGGCTTGGATCTCGCTGAACATCTACACTGGTCGCCTGCAAGCAACTTCTTCTTTCAGGCTCCTGAGACTACAACGAGGACTCCCGACATCTTGCCGAACCTCACGAAGCCGCAGCCTCTGGGCTAGGTAACTCGAGCATTTCGGTGCTCCATCGCAGGTTCGCTCTACAAGTGTCCAGTTCCTTTTTCGCTTAGTCCCACTGATCGGATCACTCCGGAATCAGTAACTCCAGACTCTAACCACTCGCATTTCACAGTTAGCGTAGATGGTTTCTCGTGCCCTTCGGGCATTTGTGTAAATTGTGCAACTGAAGTATTTTCTAAGAGTTTTGTAGTGTGCTTAGCTCCCTGACTCATAAAGAGCCAGGGTAGTCTTGTTATAAATAAATATCCTTTATTTTCATAACAACTTGTGTGGTGTCCTTTCACTTGACGTTCAAGGGGTATATGTGATGGTAAACAGCTGGCTTAACACGCCTTCTAGAGTTTAGCCTAAAGACTGCTCGTATCCACGCTACTAGTATAGCTGGTCTAAAAGGTTGACTTACAACCAATCATCAATAAGGGTCGTTTGGAATGATACACAGTGATCACTAGAATAGTGAGCACTACATATCAGGCCAACTTCTCACATCTTTCATCTCTTCTTTTTTCTGCAATTTGTTTACTATTTTTATTGTCAAAATGTGGGACCATCAGCACATTAATGTTTCTTTTGTTCTCGTATACTTTTTCCAATTCTGCTAATAGCAGTATTTCCTCCTGTGACCATAGTTTTGATGGTTTGCTGCTTGCTAGAGCTGCCAGTCTAGCCTCATTTTGCGCTCTTGCATGCGCGTGCCCAGCATGTTGTGAGACTCCAATCTTTGTTCCAAATCGGAGGTCACAGAAGCTGCACAGGAATGGCAACTCTCCTTTTTGAGGTCTTCCTTTACATTTTGCATAGTGGCATGCAATATTGTGGTATTCGGCTTCTTTGTCACATTTTGAACAGTACGTTTTGAGATAGAAGCCTTTATGCTTGTTGGAGACATGTTTCTTCAATTCTTTGAAAGTTCCCAATATGTCTCCACACAAGTCACATTTATACTTTTCGTTTTGGTATTTCCAATATGTGACTTTTTTGGAGTAGTCACTTTTCTTTGTTATCAGTTCTTTGCTGATTTCGTATACATCCGGTAGGTTTCCGAAATTGGCTGTATCAATGTTATTCTTGGCTGAGGAGGCCACAAATTCAATGGTTTCGCTGAGGTCTACTGTTGTGTCTTCTTCTGCTTCGGAGGGTGAACTAAGGCCTATAACGTGACCTGGATCGTTGTTGTTTGTTGCATTGTTTGAAGCTAGTGCTGGTTTGTCAAATTCGGTGAAGAGGTTAATGATTTCTTGAAAAGACAGCACCTCCTTACGCCATCTTAACGGGGTTTTTATTCTCCAGGAACTACCCCATCTGGAAATGTGTTCGTTTGCTTCGCCACTTCTCACTATCACGATCGCTGCCTTGATAGAACCTTGTTTAGCCTGTCTCTATATACTTCTCTACGCAGAGTCTAGTACCATAGAGGCAGTTACCGGCGGGACCACTGGGAGGTAAAGGCCACTACAACTGAGAATAGGTTAAGAGAG
>NC_140579.1:1106815467-1106820467 GCF_964204655.1 Triturus cristatus
GGCTGAGAGGCAGGAGCGTACCCGGGCCCCTGGGGGCCCCAGCGGGCGGGCCCCGGGTCTGCTTTCCCCCATCTCGGGATCTCCGGACCTCACGGAGGTCTGACCCAGCAAACCCGGCGAAGATAGGACCATCGGGAAGGGGCTGAGAGGCAGGAGCGTACCCAGGCCCCTGGGGGCCCCGGCGGGTGGGCTCCGGGTCTGCCTTCCCCCGTCTCGGGATCGCCGGACCTCATGGAGCTCTGACCGAGCAAACTCGGAGAAACAGGACCATCGGGAAGGGGGCTGAGAGGCAGGTGTGCGTACCCGGGGCCCTGGGGGCCCCGCTTCGGGTGGGCCCGGGTGCTGCCTTCCCCTGTCTCGGGATCCACGGACCTCACGGGGCTCTGACCTAGAAAACTCGGAGAGAAAGGAATATCGGGAAGGGGCTGAGAGGTAGGAGCATACCCGGGCCCCTCGGGGCCCCGGCGGGCGGGCCCCGGGTCTGACTTCCCCTGATTCAGAATCGCCAAACCTCACTTTGGTCTGACTGACCCTCTCCCTAGTAATCCGGAGGAAAGTTACCCCCCTTTCTTGTAATCCGTGCGCACGAGGTGACAGAGGGGACCCTAGGCGCGAATGTACCCGAACTCCTGGAGCCCTCGCTGGGAACCAGGAGGCAAATAGACCCTCATCGAGACTTCCAGGCAAGCTTGGCCATCTGGTCGCCCCATAGGAAAGCATTGTGCGCGACCAGATGGCCGAGGGGAAAGGAGCAACCAGATGGCCGAAGGGACTTGAGCAACCAGATGGCCGAGGGGACAGGCGCGAATAGATGGCCGAGGGGAATGGGGAAAGGGAAGGGGAAGCCTCCCCGGGCCCTCCGGACCCCGTCCCGGGCACCCTGCCACGCGGTAGGACCCAGGACGGAGCCCGGGGTGGGGGGGGCCGCCCTCCCCGGGGCCCCCAGGGGCCCGGCAGGAGCTCCTGAACCCAGAAGAGCAAGGGGACGCTCCCCGGACACAGCGGAACCCTGTCCCGGGCCTTTGGGAGTGCCGCAGGGTGGGGGAGAGAGCCTGGGGCCGGAGACCCCGACCCGGGGCCTGGCCGGGCCCCTGGACCCAGCCGGGGCCCCCAGGCCCGCAAGCGCAGGGGAAGCCTCCCCGGGCACTCTGGACCCCGCCCCGGGCACCCTGCCACGCGGCAGGACCCAGGACGGAGCCCGGGGCGGGGAGACCGCCCTCCCCGGGGCCCCCAGGGGCCCAGACGGATCTCCTGAACCCAGACGAGCGAGGGGAGGCTCCCCGGACACAACGGAACCCCGTCCTGGGCCTTTGGGAGTGCCGCAGGCCGGGGGATGGGGCCCGGGGCCAGAGACCCCGACCCAGGGCCCAGCCGGGCCCCTGGACCCACCCGAGGTCCACAGGCATGCAGGCGCAGGGGAAGCATCCCCGGGCCCTCTGGACCCCGCCCCGGGCACCCTGCCACGCGGCAGGACCCATGACGGAGCCCGGGGCGGGGAGGCCACCCTCCCTGGGGTCCCCAGGGGCCCGGATGGAGCTCCTGAACCCAGACAAGAGAGGGGAGGCTCCCCGGACACAACGGAACCCAGTCTTGGGCCTTTGGAAGTGCCGCAGGCCGGGGGACAGGGCCCGGGCCGGAGACCCTGACCCGGGGCCCGGCCGGGCCCCTGGACCCAGCCGGGGCCCGCAGGCACAGTGGAAGCATCCCCGGGCCCTCCGGACACCGCCCCGGGGCCCGGCAGGGCCCCTGGACCCAGCCGGGGCCCCCAGGTCCGCAGGCGCAGGGGAAGCCTCCCCGGGCCCTCTGGACCCCGTCCCGGGCACCCTGCCACGCTGCAGGACCCAGGACGGAGCCAGGGCAGGGAGGCCGCCCTCCCCGGGGCCCTCAGGGGCCTGGCCGGAGCTCCTGAACCCAGCCGACCGAGGGGAGGCTCCCTGGCCACAACGGAACCCTGTCCCGGGCCTTTGGGAGTGCCGCAGGCCGGGGGACGGGGCCCGGGGCCCGGAGCCCCTGACCCAGGGCCCGGCCGGGCCCCTGGACCCAGCCAGGGCTCTCAGGACCACAGGTGCAGGGGAAGCCTCCCCGGACCCTCCGGACCCCTTGTCCCGGGCACCCTGCCACGCGGCAGGCCCAGGGACAGAACCAGGGCAGCATCCGGGCCCATCCAGCTGCCGGCTGAGGACCGAGAGGGGTCCCAGAGTACCCTGTCCCTAGTAATCCGGCGGAAGGCTACCCCCCTTTCTTGAAACCTGCGCGCTCAGCGTGATGGAAGGGACCCTTGGGGCGAATGCGCCCGGCCTCCTGGAGCCCTGGTTGGGATACGGGAGGCGAATGGACCCTCATCGGGACTTCCGGGCCAGCCCAGCCATCTGGCCCCCCTTATAGGAAAGCATTGCGTGCGACCAGATGGCCGAGGGGAAAGGAGCGACAAGATGGCCAGCAACTGAAAGGACTCCAGCCTGCCCGCCCAGAGCCGGGCCGTAGCGGTAGGGCTCCCGCCTGATCCAAGGGCTTGGTGGGCTCTGCTTCCCGTGGGGGGCTCGGGGACAGGGACTGGGCCTCAGGCACGGGAAGGACAGACGGAGCTCTCGGGCCCGGGCGCCCCGGGGGGAGGACTGCCCGGGACCCGTGGAGCCCGTCCCTGGGCACTTTGCCACGCCGCGGGCCAGAGGAGGGAGCCCCGGACGCCTGGGAGGATGTTGCCTGGGCACAGCCCATCTGGTCCCCGGCAAAGAACCACCAGCCCCGGAGGGGTGTTCCGGCATACCCTGCCCCTACTAATCCGGAGGAAGGCTACCCACCTTTCTTGTAACCCCCGCGCTCCGAGTGACGGAGGGGACCCTAGGCGCGGACGCGCCCGGCCTCCTGGAGCCCTGGCTGGGATCCGGGAGACGAATGGACCCTCATCGGGACTACCAGGCCGGCACGGCCATCTGGTCGCCCCATTGGAAAGCATTGCGCGCGACCAGATGGCCAAGGGGAAAGAAGCGACCAGATGGCCGGCAACTGAAAGGACTCCCGTCTGCCCGCCCAGAGCCGGGTCATAGCGGTAGGGCTCCCGCCTGATCCACGGGCTCGGTGGGCTCTGCTTTCCGGGGGGGGCTCGGGGACAGCGGCTGGGCCTCAGGCACGGGGAGGACAGACGGAGCTCTCGGGCCCGGGCGCCCCGGGGGGAGGACTGCCCGGGACCCGTGGAGCCCATCCCTGGGCACTTTGCCATGCCGCGGGCCGGAGGAGGGAGCCCCGGACGCCTGGGAGGATGTTGCCCGGGCAAAGCCCATCTGGTCCCCGGCAAAGAACCACCAGCCCCGGAGGGGTGTTCCGGCATACCCTGCTCCTAATAATCCGGAGGAAGGCTACCCACCTTTCTTGTAACCCTCGCGCTCAGAGTGACGGAGGGGATCCTAGGCGCGGATGCGCCCGAACTCCTGGAGCCCTGACTGGGATCCGGGAGTCAAATAAGCCCTCATCGGGGCTTCCAGGCTGGCCCGGCCATCTGGTCGCCCCATTGGAAAGCATTGCGTGCGACCAGATGGCCGATGGGAAAGGCGCGACCAGATGGCCGGGACTGAAAGGATTCCCATCTGTCCAACCCCGAGCCTTCGCGCTAGGGTTCCCGCCTGCCCACACAGGGCTCCGTGGCTGCAGGGCTCCGGGGCTGCAGGGCTCCGGGGCTGCAGGGCTCCGGGGCCTGCAGGGCTCCGGGCCTGCAGGGCTCTGGGCCTGCAGGACTCCGGGGCTGCAGGGCTCCAGGGCTGCAGGGCTCCGGGGCTGCAGGGCTCCAGGGCTGCAGGGCTGCAGGGCTCCGGGGCTGCAGGGCTCCAGGCCTGCAGGGCTCCGGGCCTGTAGGGCTCCGGGCCTGCAGGGCTCCGGGGCTCCGGGCTGAAGGGCTCCAGGGCTGCAGGGCTTTGGGGCTGCAGGCCTCGGGGGGCTCGTAGACCCCACGCTGGGCCTCAGGCATGGGAGGCCCAGCGGAGCTCCCGGGGCGCGGACGCCCGGGGGACCCATGGAGCCCGTCCCGGGCACTTTGCCTCGCCGCGGGCTGGAGGAGGGAGCACCGCACGCCCCGGGGAAGTGTCGTCCGGGCTTGGCCCATCTGGTCCCCGCCTGAGAAACTGCCATCCCCAGGAGGGGTGTCCCGGCATACCCTGCCCCTAGTAATCCGGAGGAAGGCTACCCCCATTTCTGGTAAACCGTGAGCACTGAGTGAGGGAGGGGACCCTAGGCCTGGGCGCACCCGACTTCTTGGAGCACTTCCTGGGATCAGGAAGGCGAATGAGCCCCCATCGGGACTTCCAGGGCAGCCCGGCCATCTGGTCACCCCATTGGAAAGCATTGCGTGCGACCAGATGGCTGAGGGAAAGGTGCGACCAGATGGCCGGGACCGAAAGGACTCCCATCTGCCCTTGCCGAGTCATAGCGGTAGGGCTCCCACCTGCACTTGCAGGGCTCTGGAGCTCTGCACCAGGAACCCTTGTCCCGGGCAGATGGACACTTGGCAGGCCGCAGGACACGAGCTCCCAGGCCCTGACCGAAACTCAGGAGGCCCGGGCCGATCTCTGCTTCTCAACGCAGCCAGCCCGGGGAGATCGGGGAGCCTGCCCAAGCACGAGGGACCCCAGTCCCGGGCACACGGTCCATCAGGTTGTGCGCTCGTTTTCCACAATTTTTTCCAGAATAGTGCGTAGTTGCGCTAGGCAAAGTCCGCCCAGCCCTACTCAGGATGTGCTCTCGTTTTCCAAATTTGTTTTCAAAATTCTGCGTAGTGGCGCTACGCAAAGTCTGCCCAGTCCTAACCAAACTCCTACTACGCAGTGGAAAGGACTTAGCCAGCCACCCACCCACCTGGCCCGGTCCCTGCTTCTGATCCCAGCCAGGTCTGGGGAGCCTCCCTTGGCTCAATGGACCCCAACACGGGCACCCGGACCCTCACCAGGCCGCAGGACGGGTTCTCACGAACCACATGGTTGTATAGGGGTGGGCATAAAACTACGCTCCGT
>NC_140579.1:1106827967-1106837967 GCF_964204655.1 Triturus cristatus
TTTGCACAGGGTAGCCACTCCTTGGCCACAAGGGAGATTTTTCAGTCTTCTTCTTTCGTCGAATGTCGAAGGTCCAGAGTTTCTGTTCTAGTTGCAGGTTCAGGATAATCTAATCTCCTGGGGCCCAGCTACCACTCTTATACTAATCTGGGGGGCTGGGTTGCCTGCTAGGTCACGCCTTATGGGTGGGACCTGGGAGGGGGGTGGTTACACCCCCTTCCCTTTGTCCAGTTTCATGCCAGGACTGGGGCTGGTGTGCCCCAGCACCGGTTTGACCTGGACTATGCATGGGACACCTTGTGTGCCCCAGGCAGTGTCTCGTTTCATTTATCCCTCCCTGCCCCAATACACTAAGGCCTGTCTGGGGTGGTGCTCGCACCTCCCAAGGCAGGAAACCTATTGTCCAAGCCTCCCATGCCGGGATCACTCCCAGCAGCAGGAGGTCAGACTTGTGTCGTGGAAGCAGCATCCATTTTGCGATGCTGGGGCTCTGGTTAACTTTAACCGGGTAAGTAGGTTTCAACATGTCTTCTCCCTCTAGAAGGGAGGGATAAAATCCTCATCCCCAGAAATGGGATGGGGGTATTATTCCAAAGTGTCAGACACCTTACACGACATGTTTTGATAAAGCCAAACCATAGTTACCATAACCGTTTAAGATTATAAGGCACTTTAAGAGTCTATGGTAGGCTATATCATAGAACAGCTGTAAGGACATGGTTCCGAAAGCTGCAGACAGGCTCAGCTCATGCTAGAGCACCATCTCACATGTTACCAAGCACTCTGCCTCCAGGATTGTTAAGGCCTGCCATAGGAGTGGCTGATAGGTACACATGTGTCTATATATAAGATAGGTATAGGAATACTACACCTAAACAAGGGGTGATTACACGACCTTGCCCCAGCTGAGTGATCAGCCAGTTGTGTCATAATGGAAGGCCAGGCCAGGGGTGGCATAATACATGCTGCAGCCCCTGGTAGGCCTAGGGTACACCTATGCCCTGGGTACCTAAGGTACACTGTACAGGGGCCAATAAGGTGATCCTATCCAAATGGGTTATGCACCTAAAGCACATAGTATTAATTTAGAGAGAGAACAGCAGGGCTGTGGGTCTGATTAGCAGGCCCACTGCCACATCTAAGTCGAAAACCAGTAAAGCAAAAGCAAAAAGTGGGGGTGAACATAATGAATGAATGAATGAATGCAGTTTTTATATAGCGCATAGTTACCCTAGGGCATCCCAGCGCTTGTCCAGAGCAAACGACCAGAGAAAAACGGCTAAGAAGTCAGGAACGTCAAGCAGGAAAAAGAAAAGTTTTCAGAAGTTTCCGAAACCGACCCAAACTCGTTTCAGACCGCAGACCCATTGGAAGCGCGTTCCACAAGTAGGCAATATTAACCGAAAATCTACGTCCGCCAGCCCGCGCCCTTTTCACTCTGGGAACTTGGAGCAGATAATTCTGGTTGGAACGGAGATCTCTATTAGCCTTATAAGGCACGGCTAAATTCCTCAAAATGGGGGATCCCTTCCCCTGCAGAATTTTATGCGCTAGGCATAGAGCCTTAAATTTGACCCTTTCCCGCACCGGCAACCAGTGCAAGGCCTTCAATGCGGGATTCGCTGACTGCATCCTAGGAGTGTTCATAAGCAGCCTTGCAGCAGCATTATGAACCTGCTGGAGTTTGTTGAAAGTCGCTTCAGGGGCGCCTAGATAGATAATATTACTAAAGTCTAATCTGGATACAATCAGCCCCTGAATGAGCAGCTTCCTAGAAGGCCATGGAAGCAGGGGGATGACTTTACGCGCAGAACGAAGAAGGCCAAAACAGACTCCCGCCGTTTTCTTCGCCTGTGTCCTAAATGAGAGATCTTGCTCCACCCAAATCCCTAAGCTCTTGATTTCCTTCCTGGGACTCGGAAAAGCCCCCATACAGCTAGGCCAGCTAGTCAGAGGAAGCGAAGGGGTTTTATTCCCTAGCAAAAAATAATTCAGTTTTTGAACCATTCAGCTTTAAAGCCGAGTCACACATCCAAGTATGGATTTCGGACATGCAGGTTGTCATTAAGATGGGAGAGAGCGACCACCAGCTGCGTGTCGTCAGCATAGCTGACGATTTTAAAACCAAAAGGTGCCACCACATCCTCCAGGGGGGCCATATATACATTAAACAATGTAGGGCTAAGAGAAGAGCCCTGTGGCACACCACACTGGAGGGGGATAGACGCCGAGCGTTCACTACCTTCCCAGACTTGGAACGTCCGGTCACGAAGAAAAGATGTCAGCCACTTCAGAGCGATACCCAAAACCCCAATAGCTGACAGTTGTTGGATCAACACCTGATGGTTCACAGTGTCGAAGGCCGCACTAAGGTCCAGGAGGATCACTGCCACTGATCCTCCTGCATCCAGAATGCTCCTTGCTTCCTCAACGACTGCCAGAAGAGCGGTATCGGTGCCCTGCCCAGGACGAAAACCAGTTTGGGAATCACGCAGCAGACATAGAAAGCAGACCCTACTCTCCTACACCACCCCCCCCCCCCCAAACGTAGGGGCATTAAACTAACCTTGACCAGTTGAGTCTTCATGTTCTAAGTGGAAACATCTGGAGAGTCCATCTGCATTGGCATGGTCAGTCCCAGGTCTATGTTCCACTGTGAAGTCCATCCCCTGTAGGGAAATGGACCACCTAAGAAGTTTGGGATTTTCACCCTTCATCTGATTTAGCCACAAGAGGGGCTTATGGTCTGTCTGAATCTTGAAGTGAGTGCCAAACAAGTATGGCCTCAGTTTCTTCAGGGCCCAAACCACAGCAAAGGCCTCCCTCTCAATAGCTGACCAACGTTTCTCTCTAGAGGTCAGCCTTCTACTTATAAAAGCAATGGGCTGGTCTTGACCATCTATATTAAGTTGTGAAAGAACAGCTCCCACACCCAACTAAGAAGCATCTGTCTGGACAATAAACTCTTTGGAGTAGTCTGGACTTTTCAGAATAGGTGCACTGCACATGGCCTGCTTCAGGTCATCAAATGCTTTTTGACAGCTTACTGTCCACTGAACTTTCTTTGGCATTTTCTTGGAGGTCAAGTCATTAAGTGGTGTCACAATGGACCCATAGTTCTTAACAAACTTTCTGTAGTACCCAGTCAGGCCCAAGAAAGCTCTGACCTGAGTCTGGGTAGTTGGAGGAGTCCAGTCCTTGATGGTCTGGATCTTGCTCTCCAGTGGTTGAACCTGACCCCCACCAACTAGGTGGCCCAGGTATACAACCTTGCGCTACCCTATCTGGCACTTAGTGGCCTTGATAGTGAGGCCTGCCTTTTGCAGGGCCTCTAAAACATTCCTCAGGTGGACCAGGTGATCCTCCCAGGTGGAGCTAAAGACAGCAATATCATCAAGATAAGCTGCACAGTAATCATCCAATCAAGTAAGGACTTGATTCACCAACCTTTGGAAAGTGGCAGGTGCATTCTTCAAACCAAAGGGCATTACCACAAATTGATAATGTCCTCCTGGGGTCGAGAAAGCAGTTTTGGCCCTTGCATTCTCAGCTAGTCTGATTTGCCAGTAGCCTGCTGTCAGGTCAAATGTGCTCAAAAACTTAGCAGCTGTCAGTCTGTCAATGAGCTCATCTGCCGTAAGTATTGGGTGGGCATCTGTCCTAGTGACAGCATTGAGACCTCTGTAGTCCACGCAAAACCTCATCTCTCTCTTACCATCTTGGGTGTGAGGTTTTGGCACAAGAACTACAGGACTAGCCCAAGGGCTCTCTGAAGGTTCAATGACTCCCAGCTCCAACATCTTTTGTACCTCAACTTTTATGCAGTCCCTGACATGGTCAGGTTGCCTGTAGATTTTACTCTTCACAGGCAGACTGTCACCAGTGTCCACCTCATGGGTGCACCAGTTTGTCTGACTTGGGGTCAGAGAGAACATATGTCTGTAGGATTGCAGAACTTGTCTGCAGTCCTGTTGCTGATGGACAGTGAGGCTGTCAGAAAAGACCACACCATCAACTGAGCCATCATCAGGGTTCTGAGTCAGAAGGTCTGGGAGAGGGTCACTCTCTTCCTCCTGCCCCTCATCTGTAGCCATGAGTAAGCCCATGTCTGCCCTGTCAACATATGCCTTCAATCTGTTGACATGAAGCACCCTGTGGGGGCTTCTGGGAGTCCCAAGGTCCACCAAGTAGGTGACTTCTCCCTTTTTCTCAACAATAGTGTGGGGTCCAGACCATTTGTCTTGGAGTGCTGCTGGGGCCACTGGCTCCAACACCCACACATTCTGCCCTGGCTGGTAAATAGTCAGCACAGCCTTTTGGTCATGCCAAGCTTTTTGGAGTTCTCGGCTTGCCTCAAGGTTTTTAGAAGCCTTCTTCATATACTCTGCCATCCTGGAGCGGAGACCAAGTACATAATCCACTATATCAAGTTTGGGTTGTCTGAGAGGTCTCTCCCATCCTTCCCTTACTAAACATAGGGGTCCTCTTACAGGATGCCCAAACAAAAGCTCAAAAGGGCTGTAGCCAACCCCCTTTTGTGGGACCTCTCTGTAAGCAAACAGAAGGCAGGGTAAAAGGATGTCCCATCTTCGCCTAAGCTTGTCTGGTAAACCTTTTATCATTCCCTTTAGGGTCTTGTTGAATCTCTCAACAAACCCATTGCATTGTGGGTGATAGGGTGTGATGAACTTGTAGTTCACACCACACTCCTTCCACATTGCAGTCAAGTATCCTGACATGAAGTTGGCACCTCTGTCAGAAATGACCTCCTTTGGAAAGCCCACTCTGGAGAATACTCCAAGTAGGGCCCTTGCCACAACAGGAGCTGTTGTGGTCCTCAGGAGAATAGCTTCTGGATACCTGGTGGCATGGTCCACTATCACAAGTATGAATCTGTGCCCAGATGCTGTTTGTGGGTCCATCGGTCCTACAATATCTATGCCCACTCTTTCAAAGGGAACCCCCACCACAGGTAGTGGTATGAGGGGGGCCTTTGTGGTGCCACCTGATTTGCCACTGGCTTGGCAGGTGACACAGGAGCGACAAAACTCCTTGGTATCTTCTGACATATGAGGCTAGTGAAAGTGAGGGACAAGCCTGTCCCAAGTCTTGTTCTGGCCTAAGTGTCCTGCAAGGGGAATATCATGAGCCAAGGTAAGAAGGAAGCCTCTGAACTTCAGTGGTATGACCAACCTCCTGGATGCACCAGGCTTGGGGTCTCTAGCCTCTGAATACAGCAGCCCTTCATCCCAATACACTCGATGGGTACCTTGAGCATTCCCTGCAGCCTCAGCAGCAGCCTGCTGTCTGAGGGGTTCAAGAGAGGGGCAGTCTAATTGTGCCTGCCTCAGATCTGCCCTTGAAGGTCCCCCTATCCCAAGAAACTCAACCTGATCATGTTCAAGTTCTTCTAGGACAGTTCCTTCAGGGCTCTCAGAATCATCCTCCTGTGAGGGCTGATCCACTACCTGAGGCAGGGGGGAAGGCACAGCCTTTACCCTACTGCTCTTTCTCTTGGGTTGTGACTGTTCCACAGTTCCAGGATCCAGCACTTGCTCAGTTGTGCACTTTTTGGCCTGTGACCTGGTCACAGCAAGGACATGTGCATCTATCCCCAGCATTTCTGCATGGGTCCTATACTCCACTTCAGACCAAACTGAAGTTTCAAGATCATTGCCCAGTAAACACTCTACAGGAAGGTCTGAACTAACAACAACTTTCTTGAGGCCAGTTACCCCTCCCCAGGAGAAGTTAACAATTGCCACACTATGGGAGGTAGTGGCATTGCTAGCGTTGGTCACTAGGGAGTTCTCACCTAGTATGATCTGTCCAGAGTCCACACAGGCAGGTGTCACCATTGTGACACTAGCCCCAGTGTCCCTGTAGGCCTGAGCCATTCTTTGGTTGATAAAAGGAGTCTGTCTGTACTTGCCCAGGTTACTGGGGCCTACAGTAGATAACAAAGCTAGGTCCCCATCACAGATCAGAACAGCCTGAGTAGGTATTCTGACTAGGCCAGAATCCTCCTCAGTTCCCAGCGTTAACCCTACTACACCCTTTTGCTGGGAACCACCACTTACAGCTGAACTAGGGGGTACAGTTGCCTTAGGGGCAATGGTGGCTGGGGGCTTATCCTTTTTGGTGCACTCACTAAACCAATGTGAGTTGGACTTACAATAGTTGCACCATGGTTTCTTTTGGCCATCTTTCTTTTTATCCTTTTTGGGACCACCCTCCTCCTGAGCCTTTTGGGGGCCTGGTGAAGACTTCTGGTCTTTTTGTTTCTGATCATTACCCTTCTGGTCTGCCTTTTTCGGATCACCGCCCTGGTTCTGGTTTTTCTGCTTAACTCTAGTCCTTACCCATCTATCTGCCTTCTTTCCCAATTCTTGGGGAGAAGTCAGATCAGAATCAATCAGGTGTTGATGCAGTAGCTGGTTTTGACAGTTGTTAAGGATTTGTTCTCTCATGATCAAATTATACAATCCTGTATAGTCCTTAACCTTACTTCCCACTAGCCAGCCTTCCAGAGCCTTAGTGGCACAATCTACAAAGTCAGTCCAGTCCTGAGTCTGTGTCTTCTGGGTATCCCTGAACAACAACCTGTATTGTTCGGTGGTTAGGCCAAACCCATCAATTAGAGCACTCTTCAGGACAGTGTAATTGTCTGCATCCTCATCACTAACTGTTAGGAGCTTGTCTCTACCTTTCTCAGAGAAGGAGAGCCACAAGATAGCTGCCCACTGACTTTGGGGTACCTGCTGTACTTTGCAAGCCCTCTCCAAAGCAGTTATCCATTTGTGGATGTCATCCCCACACTTGTAGGGAGGGACAATCTTGCTCAGGTTTCTATTATTATAGTGCCTGTCTCTATCCTTAGGGATATTGTTGCCACCAGTGGGTTCTAACCCAATTAACCTTTGCTCTCTAGCCAGAGCAAGCTTCTCCTTGGCAAGGGCAAGTTCTTCCCTCTCAATCCTTAGATTAGCTTCCCTCATTCTGGCTTCATGCTCTTTTCTCTAGGGGGAAGTCATTCCCCTGTGAGAAGAGGCATTAGAAATGCTAGAGACATGGGAGTGGATGAATTCCCTTGAAGGGGATCTGTCTCTCCTGCTTCTCTGGTTGAGCCCACTTGGGGGTCTGTATGGGGGGACACCATGCAAACTCCCATGTAAGCTTAGGTTAGCCTGGCTAAGTCTTCCTACTTGGCCCTGGCTGTCTACCTCCTCATCTGAAGTCCCATCTGACTCATCTGTAGCGGGTAGACCCTCCCCTGTACCTAGGGTACCAGCCTGTGAGGCCCAAAGAGCATCATATTCCTCTAGGATCTGTACTAGCTGAAGGAGGGTAGGGTTTGCACCCTGTTTTAACTTTCTGGAGGTACACAATTGTCTCATCTCCTGAAAAGTTAGGGTATCATATCTAGAGGGGATCTTTCTCATACCTGCCCCTCCTGAGAGAGAATCTCCTTGATCTCCTCCCAGAGACATGATCTAGTGAGGGTGTGGTGTGTGCACCTACCTACACTAGTTGTATCTACTAAACCTCTCTAGTAGTTGTAGTCAGGGTGTGTTAGGCCCTTCAACCTACAACAACTAAGTCCAGTAGGACTTAAGTATTATAATCTATGTTATATGTACCTAAACAATATCTGGGCGATCTTTCAATTTAGTATCTCAAGATTACAATGGTATTACAACAGCAAGCTCAGATCCCAACCGCTGCTCACCAATGTGAGAAGTTGGCCTGATGTATGATGTCACTAGTTCTAGTGTACACCTTATATCAGTCCAAACAACCCTTATGGTGATTGGTTGTAAAGTCAACCTTATAGACCAGCTATCCTAGTGGTAGCATGGACAAGAGCAGTCTTAGGCTAAGCTCTGAATGGCATGTGAAGCCAGCTGTGATACCATATATAATCCCTTGAATACCAAATGAAAGGACACCACAACAGATATATATATATATAAAATAAAGTGTATTTATTCTAGTCAAACCCTCAGCACTCTTTATGAGATTCGAGGTAAGTACAACACAGTCTTATTCAAGCATACATTAAGTCACACAGGTAAGTAATACAGTTAGGCCCTAGGGGCCACGCAAACCATATACTAAAGAAGTGGTATAAAGACCACTGTCACGGAAATAGAATAGGCCTAGGCCTAGGGAATCGCTGGTGCTACACTACACTACCAACAGTTAGGAAGTGGGAGGCCCAAGGAATTCAGGTGCAGAGTGGAAACACTCACGCGTAATGCGTATAATCGATAGAAATAGTACAGTTCTGAAATAAGCAGTTTTAGGACACTTCTGGAGTAGCTAGAAAGTCGAGACTCGGAAACTAGACCCTAGGATAGTCACTACCCTTGTGAGCTCCGAAGTACCCAAGTTACCTAGCCCACGGGCTGCGGGTGCATAGGTTTGAACTTGCGTCGGGTTTCGTCGTGGACTTCTATGGATGCCTGAAGGAAAGTTGCTGACAGGCAGTCAGTGCAGAGTGTCCGGTGGATCCCAAGGCCGGGATCAAGAAGGAAGGGTACCTGCAAGCAGAAGGGACAGAGTCAAGGTCACTAGCCAGTGACCACGTGGAACCAGGAAGGAACAAGGCGATGTCGTGAAGATTGCAGGTGAAGAGGTGAAGCTTGTCGTAGCAGCCACGGGTACCAGGAGACGTCGAGGACGACCAGGACCAGGAGGCGAGCTGTTCCACGAAGGCTCTTGCTGTCGGCGGCGTCGAAGTCGAACTAGGACTCACCAAGCCATGGCAAGCGGAACCCACGAAGAATGGAGGACTTACTTCTGGTGCAGACCAGGAAGGTCTGGGGTGCTTCTCTTTTGCAGAGGAGCGGGAGCCAGTCTGGAGGAGCCAAACCAGCAGTGAAGATTCAAAGGCGTGTCATCGCAAAGGCCGCTAGCCAACGGGCAAGCAACCGGACAGACGCAGCAAGCAGGAAAATACAGAAGGGCCCCAAGCAGGACTCATGGAGTGTGGGGGGCTGATCTTCGGTGCAGATGGTGCTTGGGGTTGGGGCTTCTCAATCCCCAGTGCACAAGTTCGAGGGTACCTCAGAAGCTGTGCTGGAAGATACTCGCCACTTTTCCCAGGTAGCCGGTCCCACGTCTCTCGTCGCCTCCACGGATCTCAGCTCGGCTGTGGATGTGGATCAGGGTCGGAGAAGTCTGGAAGTCAAGGCTCTGGTCGGGCTCTGCAGTCGGTCCCTCGTAGAACTTCAGCAAAGCAAAGGGTAAGTCTCCTGATGGTGCCTGTTTGCACAGGGTAGCCACTCCTTGGCCACAAGGGAGATTCTTCAGTCTTCTTCTTTCGTTGAATGTCGAAGGTCCAGAGTTTCTGTTCAAGTTGCAGGTTCAGGATAATCTAATCTCCTGGGGCCCAGCTACCACTCTTATACTAATCTGGGGGCTGGGTTGCCTGCTAGGTCACGCCTTATGCGTGGGACCTGGGAGGGGGGTGGTTACACCCCCTTCCCTTTGTCCAGTTTCACGCCAGGACTGGGGCTGTTGTGCCCCAGCACCGGTTTGAACTGGACTATGCATGGGACACCTTGTGTGCCCCAGGCAGAGTCTCGTTTCATTCATCCCTCCCTGCCCCAATACACTAAGGCCTGTCTGGGGTGGTGCTCGCTATTCCCAAGGCAGGAAACCTATTGTCCAAGCCTCCCGTGCTGGGATCACTCCCAGCAGCAGGAGGTCAGACTTGTGTCGTGGCAGCAGCATCCATTTTGTGATGCTGGGGCTCTGGTTAACTTTAACCGGGTAAGTAGGTTTCAACATGTCTTCTCCCTCTAGAAGGGAGGAATCATATCCTCATTGCCAGAAAGGGTATGGGGGTATTATTCCAAAGTGTTAGACACCTTACACGACATGTTTTGATAAAGCCAAACCATAGTTACCATAACCGTTTAAGATTATAAGGCACTTTAAGAGTCTATGGTAGGCTATATCATAGAACAGCTGTAAGGACATAGTTCCGAAAGCT
>NC_140579.1:1106842967-1106845467 GCF_964204655.1 Triturus cristatus
GCTAGGACTACAACGAAAGTGGAACTGGGCACATGGATAGTCAATCCCTACTGGAGCACCGAAATGCTCACGTTACCTAACCCACGGGCCGCGGGTGCATAGGTGTAGAAAGGTGTCGGGTTTCCTCGTTGAAGTCTATGGCGCCGGAAGGAAAAATGCTGCAGGCTAGCCGGATGGAGGTGTCCGGATGATTCCAAGGATGGAAGAAGAAAGAAAAAGACCTGAAAGCAGAGGGGACCGAGTTCACAGATGCCAGCCGGCAACTGGAGTGGAACCAGGAGGAACCAGAGGTCGTCGCGATGCTTCAGGTGTAGAGTCGACGCTGTACTCAGGAGCCACGTGGACCAGGCGGCGTCTTCGACGAGCAGGGTGGAGGCATGAGCTGTCCCACGCAGGCTTCTCGCTGTTGGCGTTGAGAGACCCCGGGTTGGAGTCAACAGGCCTTGGCAAAGGCAACCCACGCGGTGAGTGGAAACAGCGTCTGGAGTGGACCAGGAGGGTCCAGGTCACTTCTTGTTTGCAGAAGAGCAAGCACCAGTCTGGAGCAACCAGACCAGCGGTATGATGTCGCAGGTTCGTCGTCTAGGAGCCCACAGCCAGCCGGCAAGTGGACAGACAAAGCGTGGAGCAGCAACAAAGCAGACGGGCCCCACGCAGATTTCGTGGAAGCTGGAGGGCGGATCTTTATTGCAGGTGCTGCTCAGGAGTGGGGCTTCTCGGACCCCAAGCTTCTTCCTCGAGGATCCCTCGGAGGTTGGCTTCTCAGCGAAGTGCAGGTTTCTTCAGGATGTCCGGTCCCACGGGTCTCATCGCACCCACGGAGCCCAGCTGTGCTGTGGTCGTAGGTAAAAGCTAGAGAGGTCTGGAAGTCCGGGTCCTGTCGGGCTGTGGAGTCTTGATCCGAAGATGGACAGCAAAGTGAACCGCAAGGTCGCTGGTAGTTGGTGCCCGCTTGCACGGGGTGGCTACTCCTTAGCCACAAGGGAGATTCTTCGTGTGAAGGTCAAGAGTTTCTTCCGGGGAAAGTTGTCAAGAGTTATCTAATTTGGAAGGGGGCCTGCTCCTACCTTTATTCAGGGAAAAGGGGCTGGCTCGCGACTAGGTCCTGCCCATGGGTGGGACCAGGAAGGGGGGTGGTTACACCCCCTATCCTTTGTCCGGTCTCGCGCCAGAACTGGGGCTGGAGTGCCCCAGGAACTGGTTTGAGCCGACATCTGCGCAGGAGCACCGGGGTGCCCAAGGCATGTCACCTTCCTTTCAGCCCTGCCTATCTGGATACACAAAATCCTGTCTGGGGTGGTGCTGGCACCTCCCCGGACAGGAAAGCCTTTGTCCAAGCCTCCCTCGCTGGAAGGACTCCCAGCAGGGGGAGGGCAGACTTGTGTCTCAGTGGCAGCATCCATTTTGTGGAGCTGAGGCTTCGTTTAACTTTAACCGGGGTTACAGCTACTAACATGTCTTCTCCCTCTAGAGGGGTGGAATGCTACCCCCGTCGCCAGAACTGGCGAGGGGGTAGTATTCCAAAGCGTATGACACCTTACACGACATGTTTAGATAATTCCAAGCCAAAGTTACCCTCGAGGATTATAAGGCACTTAAAAGTATATGGTGTGGCACTATCATCGAAACGGCTAAAGGGATGGATCCCGAAAGCCGCAGACAGGCTCAGCTCATGCCAGAGCACCATCTCACACGGTTCCAAGCACTCTGCCTTCAGGATTGTTAAGGCCTGCCATAGGAGTGACTGATAGGAGATCTGTGTGTCCATTTTGGGTTAGATATAGGTATACCATATCTACAGCAAAGGGTGATTACACCACCTTGCCCCAGCTGTTTGTACAGCCAGTTGTGTCTCTTTAGATAGCCATTCCAGGGGTGGCATAATACATGCTGCCCCTGGTAGGCCTTGGGTACACCTCTGCCCTGGTTACAGGGACTCATGAGAGGGCCCAAATGTCAATTAAGTACATGGGTACAATTTAGAGAGAGAGAACAGCTAGGCTGTGGGTCTGATTAGCAGGCCCACAGCCAGGGAAAGTCGTAAACCAGTGAAGCAAAAAGCAAAAATCTGGGGTGACCATAGGATTGCAGACCCTACTCTCCTACATATATCAACCAAAACCTTTTCTGGGGTCTAATGAGCGTCGGCATCGGGCGCCTTAACCCGGCGTTCAGTTCACCCCGCAGCGCCAGTTCTGCTTACCAAAAGTGGCCCACTAGGCACTCGCATTCCATGCCCGGCTCCACGCCAGCGAGCCGGGCTTCTTACCCATTTAAAGTTTGAGATCGTTTCGGCCCCAAGACCTCTAATCATTCGCTTTACCAGATACAACTGGGGGCTCCGAGCGCCAGCTATACTGAGGGAAACTTCGGAGGGAACCAGCTACTAGATGGTTCGATTAGTCTTTCGCCCCTATACCCAGGTCGGACGACCGATTTGCACGTCAGGACCGCTACAGACCTCCACCAGAGTTTCCTCTGGCTTCGCCCTGCCCAGGCA
>NC_140579.1:1106850467-1106857967 GCF_964204655.1 Triturus cristatus
CCGACGGTCCATGCAGGGAGGAAGCTAATTGCTTGAAACAACAGCCGAGGCTGGCCAAGCAGTCCATCCCTAAACGGACCGAGAATGCCCAATCGATTAGAGTATGGCCGGGGCATCCCCTCTGCAGGCCGCCCTGCGCGGGGGATGGCAGCTTCACATCCCTGCCTGCTCCCGGGGCGAGCGGGCTCGAAGGGAGGGCCCATCGACAGGGGCCGGGAGGCAGGCACGCACCCGGGTCCCCAGGGACACCCGGCGGGCGGGCCCGGGCACTGCCTTCCCCGTCTCGCGGTCGCCGGACCTCACGGAGGTCTGACCCAGCAAACCCGGCGAAAAAAGGACCATCGGGAAGGGGCTGAGAGGCAGGAGCGTACCCGGGCCCCTGGGGGCCCCAGCGGGCGGGCCCCGGGTCTGCCTTCCCCCATCTCGGGATAGCCGGACCTCACGGAGGTCTGACCCAGCAAACCCGGCAAAGATAGGACCATCGGGAAGGGGCTGAGAGGCAGGAGCATACCCAGGCCCCTGGGGGCCCCGGCGGGCGGGCCCCGGGTCTGCCTTCCCCCGTCTCGGGATCGCCGGACCTCACGGAGCTCTGACCCAGCAAACTCGGAGAAAAAGGACCATCGGAAAGGGGGCTGAGAGGCAGGTGTGCGTAACCGGGCCCCTGGGGGCCCCGCTTCGGGCGGGCCCGGGTGCTGCCTTCCCCTGTCGCGGGATCCACGGACCTCACGGGGCTCTGACCCAGAAAACTCAGAGGGAAAGGACCATCGGGAAGGGGCTGAGAGGCAGGAGCATACCCGGGACCCTCATCGAGACTTCCAGACAAGCTCGGCCATCTGTTCGCCCCATAGGAAAGCATTGTGCGCGACCAGATGGCCGAGGGGAAAGGAGCGACCAGATGGCCGAAGGGACTTGTGCGACCAGATGGCCGAGGGGACAGGCGCGACCAGATGGCCGAGGGGAAAGGGGAAAGGGAAGGGGTGGGGGGGGCCGCCCTCCCCGGGGTCCCCAGGGGCCCGGCCGGAGCTCCTGAACCCAGACGAGCGAGGGGAGGCTCCCCGGACACAACGGAACCCTGTCCCGGGCCTTTGGGAGTGCCGCAGGCCATGGGACAGGGCCTGGGGCCAGAGACCCCAGGCCCAGAGGCGCATGGGAAGCCTCCCCGGGCCCTCTGGACCCCGCCCCGGGCACCCTGCTACGCGGCAGGACCCAGGACGGAGTCCGGGGTGGGGAGGCGCTCTCCCCGGGGCCTCTAGGGGCCCAGACAGAACTCCTGAACCCAGACGAGCGAGGGGAGGCTCCCCGGACACAACGGAACCCCGTCCCAGGCCTTTGGGAGTGCCGCAGGCCGGGGGATAGGGCCCGGGGCCGGAGACCCCGACCCGGGGCTCGGCCGGGCCCCTGGACCCAGCCTAGGCCCACAGGCACGCAGGCGCAGGGGAAGCATCCCCGGGCCCTCCGTACCCCGCCCCGGGCACACTGCCACGCGGCAGGACCCATGACGGAGCCCGGGGCGGGGAGGCCGCCCACCCTGGGTCCCCCAGGGGCGCGGACGGAGCTCCTGAACCCAGACAAGAGAGGGGAGGCTCCCCCGACACAACGGAACCCCGTCCCGGGCCTTTGGCAGTGCCGCAGGCCTGGGGACGGGGCCCGGGGCTGGAGACCCTGACCCGGGGCCCGGCCTGGCCCATGGACCCAGCCGGGGCCCCCAGGCCCACAGGCGCAGGGGAAGCATCCCCAGGCCTTCTGGACCCCACCCCAGGGCCCGGTCTGGCCCCTGAACCCAGCCGGGGCCCCAGGTCCGCAGGCGCAGGGGAAGCCTCCCCGGGCCCTCCGGACCCCGTCACGGGCACCCTGCCACGCGGCAGGCCCCGGGACAGAACCAGGGCAGCATCCAGGCCCGTCCAGCTGCCGGCTGAGGACCGAGAGGGGTCCCAGAGTACCCTGTCCCTAGTAATCCGGAGGAAGGCTACCCCCCTTTCTTGAAACCTGTGCGCTCCGAGTGACAGAGGTGACCCTTGGGGCGAACGCGCCCAGCCTCCTGGAGCCCTGGTTGGGATACGGGAGGCGAATGGACCCTCATTGGGACTTCCAGGTCAGCCCAGCCATCTGGCCCCCCTTATAGGAAAGCATTGCGCGCGACCAGATGGCCGAGGGGAAAGGAGCGACCAGATGGCCGGCAACTGAAAGGACTCCCATCTGCCCGCCCAGAGCCATGCGATAGCGGTAGGGCTCCCGCCTGATCCAAGGGCTCGGTGGGCTCTGCTTCCCGGGGGGGACTCGGGGACAGCGGCTCGGCCTCAGGCACGGGGAGGACCGACAGAGCTCTTGGGCCCGGGCGCCCCGGGGGGAGGACTGCCCGGGACCCGTGGAGCCCATCCCTGGGCACTTTGCCATGCCGCGGGCCGGAGGAGGGAAGCCCCGGACGCCTGGGAGGATGTTGCCCGGGCGTAGCCCATCTGGTCCCCGGCAAAGAACCGCCAGCCCCGGAGGGGTCTTCAGGCACACCCTGCCCCTACTAATCCGGAAGAAGGCTACCCCCCTTTCTTGTAACCCGCGCGCTCCAAGTGACGGAGGGGACACTAGACGCGGACTCGCCCGGCCTCCTAGAGCCCTGGCTGGGATCCGGGAGGCGAATGGACCCTCATCGGGACTACCAGGCCGGCCCGGTCATCTGGTCACCCCATTGGAAAGCATTGTGCGCGACCAGATGGCCGAGGGGAAAGAAGTGACCAGATGGCCGGCAACTGAAAGGACTCCCGTCTGCCCGCCCAGAGCCGGGACATAGCGTAGCGGTAGGGCTCCCGCCTGATCCAAGGGATCGGTGGGCTCTGCTTCTTGGGGGGGGGGCTCGGGGACAGCGGCTGGGCCTCAGGCACAGGGAGGACCAACGGAGCTCTCGGGCCCGGGCACCCCGGGGGGAGGATTGCCCGGGACCCGTGGAGCCCGTCCCTGGGCACTTTGCCACGCCGCGGGCCGGAGGAGGGAGCCCCGGACGCCTGGGAGGATGTTGCCCGGGCATAGCCCATCTAGTCCCCGGCAAAGAACCACCAGCCCCGGAGGGGTGTTCCGGCATACCCTGCCCCTAATAATCCGGAGGAAGGTGTAGGAGAGTAGGGTCTGCTTTCTATGTTCACCCCCACTTTTTGCTTTTGCTTTACTGGTTTTCGACTTAGATGTGGCTGTGGGCCTGCTAATCAGATCCACAGCCCTGCTGTTCTCTCTCTAAATTGATACTATGTACTTTAGGTGCCTAACCCATTTGGATAGGATCACCTTATTGGCCCCTGTACAGTGTACCTTAGGTACCCAGGGCATAGGTGTACCCTAGGCCTACCAGGGGCTGCAGCATGTATTATGCCACCCCTGGCCTGGCCTTCCATTATGACACAACTGGCTGATCACTCAGCTGCGGCAAGGTCGTGTAATCACTCCTTGCTTAGGTGTAGTATTCCTATACCTAACTTACATATAGACACATATGTACCTATCAGCCACTCCTATGGCAGGCCTTAACAATCCTGGAGGCAGAGTGCTTGGTAACATGTGAGATGGTGCTCTAGCATGAGCTGAGCCTGTCTGCAGCTTTCGGAACCATGTCCTTATAGCTGTTCTATGATATAGCCTACCATATACTCTTAAAGTGCCTTATAATCTTAAACGGTTATGGTAACTATGGTTTGGCTTTATCAAAACATGTTGTGTAAGGTGTCTAACACTTTGGAATAATACCCCCATCCCATTTCTGGGGAGGAGGATATTATCCCTCCCTTCTAGAGGGAGAAGACATGTTGTAACCTACTTACCCGGTTAAAGTTAACCAGAGCCCCAGCATCACAAAATGGATGCTGCTGCCACGACACAAGTCTGACCTCCTGCTGCTGGGAGTGAACCCGGCATGGGAGGCTTGGACAATAGGTTTCCTGCTTTGGGAGGTGCGAGCACCACCCCAGACAGGCCTTAGTGTATTGGGGCAGGGAGGGATGAAAGAAACGAGACACTGCCTGGGGCACACAAGGTGTCCCATGCATAGTCCAGTTCAAACCGGTGCTGGGGCACTCCAGCCCCAGTCCTGGCGCGAAACTGGACAAAGGGAAGGGGGTTTAACCACCCCCCTCCCAGGTCCCACCCATAAGGCGTGACCTAGCAGGTAACCCAGCCCCCCAGATTAGTATAAGAGTGGTAGCTGGGCCCCAGGAGATTAGATTATCCTGAACCTGCAACTTGAACAGAAACTCTGGACCTTCGACATTCGACGAAAGAAGAAGACTGAAGAATCTCCCTTGTGGCCAAGGAGTGGCTACCCTGTGCAAACAGGCACCATCAAGAGACTTACCCTTTGCTTTGCTGAAGTTCTCTGAGGGACCGAGTGCAGAGCCTGACCAGAGCCTTGACTTCCAGACTTCTCCGAACCTGATCCACATCCACAGCCGAGCTGAGATCCGTGGAGGCGACGAGAGACATGGGACCGGCTACCTGGGAAAAGTGGCGAGTATCTTCCAGCGCAGCTTCTGAGGCACCCTCGAAGTTGTGCACCGGGGATTGAGAAGCCCCAACCCCAAGCACCATCTGCACCGAAGATCAGCCCCCCACACTCCACGAGTCCTGCGTGGGGCCCTTCTGCATTTTCCTGCTTGCCGCGTCTGTCCGGTTGCTTGCCCGTTGGCTAGCGGCCTTTGCGACGACACACCTTTGAACTTCCACTGCTGGTTTGGCTCCTCCAGACTGGCTCCTGATCCTCTGCAAAAGAGAAGCACCCCAGACCTTCCTGGTCTGCACCAGAAGCAAGTCCTCCATTCTTCGTGGGTTCCGCTTGCCAAGGCTTAGTGAGTCCTAGTTCGACTTCGACGCCGCCGACAGCAAGAGCCTTTGAGGGACAGATCGTCTCCTGGTCCTGGTCATCCTCGACGTCTCATGGTACCCGTGGCTGCTGCGACAAGCTTCACCTCTTCACCTGCAATCTCCCGACATCGCCTGGTTCCTTCCTGGTTCCACGTGGTCACTGGCTAGTGACCCTGACTCTGTCCCTTCTGCTTGCAGGTATCCTTCCTTCTTGATCCCGGCCTTGGGATCCACCGGACACTCTTCACTGACTGCCTGTCAGCAACTTTCCTTCAGGCATCGATAGAAGTCCACGACGAAACCCGACGCAAGTTCACACCTATTCACCCGCAGCCCATGGGCTAGGTAACTTGGGTACTTCGGTGATCAAAAGGGTATTGACTATCCTAGGGTCTAGTTTCCGAGTCTCAACTTTCTAGCTATACCAGAAGTGTCCTAAAACTGCTTATTTCTAACTGCTAGTGATTCTATCGACTTTTACGCATTACGCGTGAGTGTTTCCACTCTGCACCTGAATCCCGTGGGCCTCCCACTTCCTAACTGTTGGTAGTATAGTGTAGCCCCAGCCATTCCCTAGGCCTAGGCCTATCCTGTGTTCGTGACAGTGGTCCTTATACTACTTACTTAGTAGATGGTTTGCGTGGCCCCTAGGGCCTAACTGTATTACTTACCTGTGTGACTTAATGTATGCTTGAATAAGACTGTGTTGTACTTACCTCGAATCTCATAAAGAGTGCTGAGGGTTTGACTAGAATAAATACACTTTATTTTATATATATATATCTGTTGTGGTGTCCTTTCATTTGGTATTCAAGGGATTATATATGGTATAACAGCTGGCTTCACATGCCATTCAGAGTTTAGCCTAAGACTGCTCTTGTCCATGCTACCACTAGGATAGCTGTTCTATAAGGTTGACTTTACAACCAATCACCAGATGGGTTGTTTGGACTGATATAAGGTGTACACTAGAACTAGTGACATCATACAGCAGGCCAACTTCTCACAGAAGGCTACCCACCTTTCTTGTAACCCTCGCGCTCCGAGTGACGGAGGGGATCATAGGCGCGGATGCACCCGACCTCCTGGAGCCCTGACTGGGATCCGGGAGTCAAATGAGCCCTCATCGGGACTTCCAGGCTGGCCAGGCCATCTGGTCGCCCCATTGGAAAGCATTGCGCGCGACCAGTTGGCCGAGGGGAATGGAGCGACCAGATGGCCGGGACTGAAAGGACTCCCATCTGTCCAACCCCGAGCCTTTGCGCTAGGTTTCCCGCCTGCCCACGCAGGGCTCCATGGCTGCAGGGCTCCGGGGCTCCGGGGCTGCAGGGCTCCAGGGCTGCAGGGCTCCGGGGCTGCAGGGCTCCGGGCCTGCAGGGCTCCGGGCCTGCAGGGCTCCAGGGCTGCAGGGCTCCGGGTCTGCAGGGCTCCGGGGCTGCAGGGCTCCGGGGCTGCAGGGCTCCAGGGCTGCAGGGCTCCGGGGCTGCAGGGTTCCAGGGCTCCTGGGCTGCAGAGCTCCGGGGCTCCGGGCTGAAGGGCTCCGGGGCTGCAGGGCTTTGGGGCTGCAGGCCTCGGGGGGGGGGCTCGTAGATCTGGTCCCCGCCTGAGAACCGCCAGCCCTGGAGTGGTGTTCCGGCATACCCTGCCCCAACTAATCCGGAGGAAGGCTACCCACCTTTCTTGCAACCCTCGCGCTCCGAGTGACTGAGAGGATCCTAGGCGCGGATGTGCCCGACCTCCTGGAGCCCTGACTTGGATCCGGGAGTCAAATGAGCCCTCATCGGGACTTCCAGGCTGGCCCGGCCATCTGGTCGCCCCATTGGAAAGCATTGCGCGTGACCAGATGGCCGAGGGGAAAGGAGCGACCAGATGGCCGGGACTGAAAGGACTCCCATCTGTCCAACCCCGAACCTTCGCGCTAGGGTTCCCGCCTGCCCATGCAGGGCTCCGTGGCTGCAGGGCTCCGGGGCTGCAGGGCTCCAGGGCTGCAGGGCTCCGGGGCTGCAGGGCTCCGGGGCTGCAGGGCTCTGGGCCTGCAGGGCTCCGGGCCTGCAGGGCTCCAGGGCTGCAGGGCTCCGGGGCTGCAGGGCTCCGGGGCTGGAGGGCTCCGGGGCTGCAGGACTCCGGGGCTGCAGGGCTCCGGGGCTCCAGGGCTGCAGGGCTCCGGGGCTAAAGGGCTCCGGGCCTGCAGGGCTCCGGGCCTGCAGGGCTCCAGGGCTCTGGGCTCCGGGCCTGCAGGGCTCCAGGGCTCCGGGCTGAAGGGCTGCAGGGCTTTGGGGCTGCAGGGCTCAGGGGGGGGGATTCGCAGACCCCCACGCTGGGCCTCAGGCATGGGAGGCCCAGCGGAGCTCCCGGGGCCAGGACGCCCGGGGGACCCATGGAGCAGGTCCCGGGCACTTTGCCTCGCCGCGGGCTGGAGGAGGGAGCACCGCACGCCCCGGGGAAGTGTCGTCCGGGCTTGGCCCATCTGGTCCCCGCCTGAGAACTGCCATCCCCAGGAGGGGTGTCCCGGCATACCCTGCCCTAGTAATCCGGAGGAAGGCTACCCCCCTTTCTGGTAAACCGTGAGCACTGAGTGAGGGAGGGGACCCTAGGCCTGGGCGCACCTGACTTCTTGGAGCCCTTCCTGGGATCGGGAAGGCGAATGAGCCCCCATCGAGA
>NC_140579.1:1106865467-1106892967 GCF_964204655.1 Triturus cristatus
GTGCGTACCCGGGCCCCTGGGGGCCCCGGTGGTCGGGCCCGGGCGCTGCCTTCCCCGTCTCGCGATCGCCGGACCTCACGGAGGTCTGACCCAGCAAACCCGGCGAAAAAAGGACCATCGGGAAGGGGCTGAGAGGCAGGAGCGTACCCGGGCCCCTGGGGGCCCCAGCGGGCGGGCCCCGGGTCTGCCTTCCCCCATCTCGGGATAGCCGGACCTCACAGAGGTCTGACCCAGCAAACCCGGCAAAGATAGGACCATCGGGAAGGGGCTGAGAGGCAGGAGCGTACCCAGGCCCCTGGGGGCCCCGGCGAGCGGGCCCCGGGTCTGCCTTCCCCCGTCTCGGGATCGCCGGACCTCACGGAGCTCTGACCCAGCAAACTCGGAGAAAAAGGACCATCGGAAAGGGGGCTGAGAGGCAGGTGTGCGTAACCGGGCCCCTGGGGGCCCCGCTTCGGGCGGGCCCGGGTGCTGCCTTCCCCTGTTGCGGGATCCACGGACCTCACAGGGCTCTGACCCAGAAAACTCAGAGAGAAAGGACCATCGGGAAGGGGCTGAGAGGCAGGAGAATACCCGGGACCCTCATCGAGACTTCCAGACAAGCTCGGCCATCTGTTCGCCCCATAGGAAAGCATTGTGCGCGACCAGATGGCCGAGGGGAAAGGAGCGACCAGATGGCCGAGGGGACAGGCGCGACAAGATGGCAGAGGGGAAAGGGGAAAGGGGAAAGGGAAGGGGTGGGGGGGGCCGCCCTCCCCGGGGTCCCCAGGGGCCCGGCCGGAGCTCCTGAACCCAGACGAGCGAGGGGAGGCTCCCCGGACACAACGGAACCCTGTCCCGGGCCTTTGGGAGTGCCGCAGGCCGTGGGACAGGGCCTGGGGCCAGAGACCCCAGGCCCACAGGCGCATGGGAAGCCTCCCCGGGCCCTCTGGACCCTCCCCCGGGCACCCTGCCACGCGGCAGGACCCAGGACGGAGTCCGGGGCGGGGAGGCCACCCTCCCAGGGGCCTCCAGGGGCCCAGACAGAACTCCTGAACCCAGACGAGCGAGGGGAGGCTCCCCGGACACAACGGAACCCCGTCCCAGGCCTTTGGGAGTGCCGCAGGCCGGGGGATATGGCCCGGGGCCGGAGACCCCGACCCGGGGCCCGGCCGGGCCCCTGGACCCAGCCTAGGCCCACAGGCACGCAGGCGCAGGGGAAGCATCCCTGGGCCCTCCGGACCCCGCCGCGGGCACCCTGCGAAGCGGCAGGACCCATTACGGAGCCCGGGGCGGGGAGGCCGCTCACCCTGAGTCCCCCAGGGGCGCGGACGGAGCTCCTGAACCCAGACAAGAGAGGGGAGGCTCCCCCGACACAACGGAACCCCGTCCCGGGCCTTTGGCAGTGCCGCAGGCCAGGGGACGGGGCCCGGGGCTGGAGACCCTGACCCGGGGCCCGGCCTGGCCCATGGACCCAGCCAGGGCCCCCAGGCCCGCAGGCGCAGGGGAAGCATCCCCAGGCCCTCTGGACCCCACCCCGGGGCTCGGTCCGGCCCCTGGACCCAGCCGGGGCCCCAGGTCCGCAGGCACAGGGGAAGCCTCCCCGGGCCCTTCGGACCCCGTCCCGGGCAACCCTGCCACACGGCAGGCCCCGGGACAGAACCAGGGCAGCATCCAGGCCCGTCCAGCTGCCGGCTGAGGACCGAGAGGGGTCCCAGAGTACCCTGTCCCTAGTAATCCAGAGGAAGGCTACCCCCCTTTCTTGAAACCTGTGCGCTCCGAGTGACAGAGGTGACCCTTGGGGCGAACGCGCCCAGCCTCCTGGAACCCTGGTTGGGATACGGGAGGCGAATGGACCCTCATCGGGACTTCCAGGTCAGCCCAGCCATCTGGCCCCCCTTATAGGAAAGCATTGCGCGCAACCAGATGGCCGAGGGGAAAGGAGCGACCAGATGGCCGGCAACTGAAAGGACTCCCATCTGCACGCCCAGAGCCAGGCGATAGCGGTAGGGCTCCCGCCTGATCCAAGGGCTCGGTGGGCTCTGCTTCCCGGGGGGGGGACTCGGGGACAGCGGCTCGGCCTCAGGCACGGGGAAGACCGACAGAGCTCTTGGGCCCGGGCACCCCGGGGGGAGGACTGCCCGGGACCCGTGGAGCCCATCCCTGGGCACTTTGCCACGCCGCGGGCCGGAGGAGGGAAGCCCCGGATGCCTGGGAGGATGTTGCCCGGGCGTAGCCCATCTGGTCCCCGGCAAAGAACCGCCAGCCCCGGAGGGGTCTTCAGGCACACCCTGCCCCTACTAATCCGGAGGAAGGCTACCCCCCTTTCTTGTAACCCGCGCGCTCCGAGTGACGGAGGGGACCCTAGAAGCGGACTCGCCCGGCCTCCTAGCGCCCTGGCTGGGATCCGGGAGGTGAATGGACCCTCATCGGGACTACCAGGCCGGCCCGGCCATCAGGTCGCCCCATTGGAAAGAATTGCGCGCGACCAGATGGCCGAGGGGAAAGGAGCGACCAGATGGCAGACAACTGAAAGGACTCCCGTCTGCCCTCCCAGAGCCGGGCCATAGCGGTAGTGCTCCCGCCTGATCCAAGGACTCGGTGGGCTCTGCTTCCCGGGGGGAGCTCGGGGACAGCGGCTGGGCCTCAGGCACGGGGAGGACCGACGGAGCTCTCGGGCCTCGGCGCCCCGGAGGGAGGACTGCCCGGGACCCGTGGAGCCCGTTCCTGGGCACTTTGCCATGCCGCGGGCCGGAGGAGGGAGCCCCGGACGCCTGGGAGGATGTTGCCCGGGCATAGCCCATCTGGTCCCCGGCAAAGAACCACCAGCCCCAGAGGGGTGTTCCGGCATACCCTGCTCCTACTAATCCGGAGGAAGGCTACCCACCTTTCTTGTAACCCTTGCGCTCCGAGTGAGGGAGGGGACCCTAGGCGCGGACGCGCCCGGCCTCCTGGAGCCCTGGCTGGGATCCGGGAGACGAATGGACCCTCATCGGGACTACCAGGCAGGCCCGGCCATCTGGTCACCCTATTGGAAAGCATTGTGCGCGACCAGATGGCCGAGGGGAAAGAAGTGACCAGATGGCCGGTGTAGGAGAGTAGGGTCTGCAATCCTATGATCACCCAGATTTTTTGCTTTTGCTTCATTGGTTTACGACTTTCCCTGGCTGTGGGCCTGCCAATCAGACCCACAGCCTAGCTGTTCTCTCTCCAGATTAACACACATGTACATTAGGTGCATCCACTAATTGCAACTGGGCCGCCTTATCAGTCCCTGTATCAGCATACCACAGGTATCCAGGGCATCGGCGTACCCGGGGCCTACCAGGGGCTGCAGCATGTATTATGCCACCCCTGGATGGCCACCCAAATCTGACACAACTGCCTGCATGACAGCTGGGGCAAGGTGGTGTAATCACCCGTTGCTGTAGGTGTAGTATTCCTATACCTAACCCTAAAATGGACGCATGGATTCCTATCAGTCACTCCTATGGCAGGCCTTATCAATCCTGAAGGCAGAGTGCTGGGAATCATGTGAGATGGTGCTCTGGCACGAGCTGAGCCTGTCGACGGCTTGCGTAACCAAGTCCTAATAGCTGTTCCATGGTGACGCGTGCCATCTACCTTAAAATGCATTATAATCCTCGCGGTTAGTTGCTAACTATGGCATCGCATCACCCACACATGTCGAGTAAGGTGTCATACGAATTGGAATACGAACCCCTTGCCAATTCTGGCGACGGGGTTAGCATTCCACCCTTCTAGAGGGACACGACATGGAAGTAACCTTGAACCCCGGTTAAAGTTGACTCAAGCCTCAGTATCACAAAATGGATGCTGCCACCAGACACAAGTCTGACCTCCTGCTGCTGGGAGACCTTCCAGCGAGGGGAGCTTGGACAAAGGGTTTCCTGTCGAGGGCGGTGTTAGCACCATCCCAGACAGGGTTTGTGTATCCCAGGTAGGCAGGGCTGAAAGGAAGGTGATTGCAAGTGGCACCCCGGTGCTCACTGTGCATAGCCCGGCTCAAACCAGTTTCGGGGGCACCCCAGCCCCTGAGCTGGGGCGAAGCCGGACAAAGGATAGGGGTGTAACCACCCCCCTCCTGGTCCCACCCATAGGTAGGACCTAGTCACAGGCCAGCCCCTTTTCCTAGTATAAAGGTAGGAGCGAGTCCCCTTCCCAAATTGGATAATTCTGAATCTTGAACTACTTTCCACGAAAGGAACTCTTGACTTTTTCTGAAGACTCTCCCTTGTGGCTAAGGAGTAGCCACCCTGCACCAGCAGGCACCACCTAAGCGCTTGCGGTTTGCTGTACGTCTCTCCTACGGATCAAGACTGCCCAGCTCGACGAGACCCGGATTCCCTGCCATCTCTGACCTCTACCTACATCGTCAGCCCAGCTGAGATTCGTAGGTGTGACGAGACCTGCGGGACCGGCCATCTTCAGAACCTGCACGACGCTTATCTAGCACAACCACCGAGGGACCCTCGAGTGAGTGCACCTAGGGTTGAGAAGCCCTAACCCTGAGTAGCTCCAGCACCGAAGCCTGCCTCCCCAGCATCCACGAGATCTGCGTGGGGGCCCTTCTGCTCCTTGCTGCTCACCGCGTTGTCCGGCCACTCGCCATCGGCTAGTGGCCCTCTTCACGACGCACCACGACAGTTTTTCATCACTGGTCTGGTTGCTCCAGACTGGTTCTTGCTCACCTTCAACAGAGGAGTACCTCGGACCCTCCTGGTCCACTCCAGACGCCATCTGAACTCCCCCGCGTGGGCTTGCCTCTGCTAAGACCTGCTGCCCCACTCCTGGGCCCAGCATCATCGACAGCAGACACCTTCGTGGGACAGCTCGCCCTCCATCCTGGTCGCCGCCGCGCCTCCTGGTTCGAGGAACAGCCGAGTCCGACGTCGCCCACTCACCTGGTCGAGGTGACTTCATCCGGTACCTTCCTGGTGCCCACACGATCGCTGGCTAGCGGTTGAGAACTGAGTCCCCTCTGCTTTCAGGTTTCCTTCATCACCGATCCAGGCTTGGATCTCGCTGAATATCGACACTGGTCGCCTGCCAGCAACTTCTTCTTTCAGGCTCCCGAGACTACAACGAGGACTCCCGACATCTTGCTGAACCCCACGCAGCCGCAGCCTCTGGGCTAGGTAACTCGAGCATTTCGGTGCTCCATCGTAGGTTCACTCTACAAGTGTCCAGCTCCTTTCCCGTTTAGTCCAACTGATCGGATTCCTCCGGAATCAGTAACTTTAGACTCTCTAACCTCTCCCATTCCACTTGCAGTGTAAATGGTTTCGTGCCCTTCGGGCATTTGTATAAATTGTGCAACTAGAAGTATGTTCCCAAGAGTTTTGTATTGTGCTTAGCTCCCTGACTCATAAAGAGCCAGGGTAGTCTTGTTATAAATAAATATCCTTTATTTTCATAACAACTTGTGTGGTGTCCTTTCACTTGGTGTTCAAGGGGTATATGTGATGGTAAACAGCTGGCTTAACACGCCCTCTAGAGTTTAGCCTGAAGACTGCTCTTGTCCACGCTACTAGGATAGCTGGTCTACAAGGATGACTTACAACCAATCATCAATAAAGGTCGTTTGGAATGATACACAGTGATCACTAGAATAGTGAGCACTACATATCAGGCCAACTTCTCACATTGGTGAGCAGCGGTTGGGATTTGAGCTTGCTGTTGTTTTACCACACACGTATCCTAAGAATATCAAGTTGAAAGATCACATAAGTACCCAGGTACATATAACTTAACTTAGAATACTCAGAGTTCTACTGAACCGGCTGTTATAGTGAAACAGGGACTAGCACACCCTGACTATAACTCTTAGCAAGGGATCAGTAGGGAAACACATAGTGTAGGTAGGTGCATCACTTACACCTCACTAGAAAGCATGTCGGTCCGCGGAGAGTCTGCAGAGACTCCCTTAGTGGTCATTGACCCTCCACAGGTCATGTCACGATATGCAGCTCTTAGCTTCACGGAGATGAGACAACTGTGTGCCTCCAGGAAGTTAAAACAGGGTTCTAACCCTACCGTCCCATTCCTGATAGGTCTCTTAGAGACTTATGATGCTAGAAGGGCACTTAACGTAGGCCCCTCTAACCCAGATGGGAGCATGCCCCCCTTAGAGGGAACCCTTGGTGACCCAGACCTCGGCCTCCATACAGAGGAGGAAGAGGAGGAATTATCAGGAGACGAGGCAGACAAAGGTCCAGTAGTAGTCGGCAGGCTCACGAGGACCAACTTAAGCAGGCACGAGAATGGAACTGGGGGAGCCCCGGGCCCACGCTCAAGCAGGCTTAACCTTGGGAACGGACGAGCTAGGTCTCTCTCGAGAGGCTCTAACAGATCTGTTCGAACACATGTCTCTCAGGCATCTTCTCAGAGAGGAATGACGTCCCCTCAGAGAAGGGAGCACGAAGCGAAGATGAGGGAAGTCAATCGAGCGGGAAGAACTTGCCCTCGCCAAAGAAAGACTTGCCTTGGCCCGAGAGCACAAATTGAGTGGGTTAGACCCCACTGGTGGCAGCATTCTCATTAGAGAGAAAGACAGGGGTATAGACACTAGACACCTGAGTAAAATAGTGCCCCCCTTTAAACAAGGGGACGACATCCACAAGTGGATAACTGCTTTGGAGAGGGCCTGCACTGTCCAGTGCGTCCCCCCAAGTCAGTGGGCAGCTATACTGTGGCTCTCCTTTGAAGGTAAAGGACGGGACAAGCTCCTCACTACAAGAGCTGAGGATGCTAACAACTACCAAGTCCTGAAAAATACACTGATTGATGGGTTCGGCTTAACCACTGAGCAGTACAGGTTGCTGTTCAGAGACACCCAGAAAATTCAGTCTCAGGATTGGACTGACTTTGTCGATTGTGCCACCAAGGCTTTGGAAGGCTGGTTGCTGGGTAGCAAGGTTACTGATTACACAGGATTGTACAATCTTATCATGAGAGAACAGATTTTAAACAACTGTCAGAACCAATTGTTGCATCAGCACCTTGTCGACTCGGAGCTGACCTCTCCCCAAGAATTGGGAAAGAAGGCAGACAGATGGGTCAGAACAAGGGTCAAGCAGAACCAGACTCAGAACCAGGGTGGTCAGAAGAAAGCAGACCAAAAGGGTAGTAACAAGAACGAACAAAATGACCAGAAGTCTTCGACAGGTCCCCAACAAACCAAAGAGGGTGGGGGTCAGGCTTCACAGAAGAAGAAGACTCAAGAAGGCCAGTCAAAAAGGTGGTGCCAATACTGTAAAAGTAAGACTCACTGGTTTAGTGAGTGCACCAAGAAAGGAGGGCAAACTCCTGCCACTGCAGCCCCTAAGGCACCTGCACCCCCTAGTACAGTCAGCAGTGGTAGTGCGCCTCCCAAGGCATTAGTTGGGTTAACCTTGGGAACTGATGGGTGTGACGACTTAGTTGGCACGCTCACTCAGGCCGTCCTTGTCTGTACAGGGGATATGGATATGTCCCCTGATGCCAGTCCCAATACTTTGGGCAAATACAGGCAGACGCCTTTGATCAATGGAAAAGTGGCTCAGGCCTACAGGGACACTTGTGCCAGTGTCACCATGGTGACACCTAACTTTGTGGACCCTGGACAGATCATGCTAGGTACCGATTACCTAGTGACCAATGCCAGCAATGTCACTACCAATCACAGTATGGCAGTTGTTGATTTCTCCTGGGGAGGGGTAAGTGGCCCAAAGAAAGTTGTGGTTAGTTCAGACCTCCCCGTAGAATGTCTGTTGGGCAATGATTTGGAAACGTCACAATGGTCAGAAGTGGAGCAGAGGACTCACATGGAAATGTTAGGCTTGCCAGCACATGTCCTTGCTGTGACCAGGTCACAGGCCAAAAGATGCCCCTTTGAACAGGTGCTGGATCCTGGAAGAACGGACCAGACACCATCCAAGAAAAGGAGCAGTAAGGGTAAGGCCTCGCCTTCCCCCTTGCCCCAGGTCGTGGATCAAGTCTCTGAGGAGGCTGACCTTAAAGAACTGAGGGAAACTGAGCCAAAAGAGCTTGAGCCTGGTCAGGTTGAGTTTCTGGGCTCAGAGGGACCCTCTAGGGAAAACCTGGGGAAGGCACAGTTAGACTGCCCCTCACTTGAACCCCTCAGACAGCAAGCTGCTGCTGAGGCTGCAGGGAACGCCACAGGTACCCACAAAGTGTACTGGGACGATGGACTCCTGTACACCGAGGCAAGAGACCCCAAGCCTGGCGCGACCAGGAGGCTGGTCGTCCCCTTGTCTCTGAGAGGTTTCCTTCTTACCTTGGCCCACGAGATTCCCCTTGCAGGTCACTTAGGCCAGAATAAGACTTGGGACAGAATTGTTCCACACTTTCACTGGCCCCACATGTCCGAAGATACGAAGGAGTTTTGTCGCTCCTGTGTCACTTGCCAAGCCAGGGGTAAGTCAGGTGGCACGACAAAGGCCCCCCTCATACCACTGCCGGTGGTGGGGGTACCCTTTGAACGAGTGGGGATCGACATTGTCGGACCAATGGAACCCCAGACAGCATCAGGGCACAAGTTTATACTGGTGGTGGTGGACCACGCCACCAGGTATCCTGAAGCTATTCCCCTTAGGACCACTACAGCACCTGTTATGGCACGAGCCCTAGTTGGAGTGTTCTCCAGGGTGGGCTTCCCTAAGGAGGTTGTCTCTGACAGAGGTGCAAACTTCATGTCGGGATATCTGACTGCCATGTGGAAGGAGTGTGGTGTCAACTACAAGTTCACCACACCCTATCACCCACAATGCAATGGGCTTGTTGAGAGATTCAATAGGACCCTGAAAGGGATGATTCATGGACTACCTGAAAAGCTTCGGCGGAGATGGGATGTCCTGATACCCTGCCTCTTGTTCGCCTACAGAGAGGTCCCGCAGAAGGGGGTTGGCTACAGCCCTTTTGAGCTTCTGTTCGGACATCCTGTAAGGGGACCCCTTTGTTTGGTAAAGGAAGGATGGGAGAGACCTCTCAAAAAGCTGGCATCAAACATTGTGGACTATGTGCTCGGTCTCCGCTCGCGGATGGCTGAGTACATGGAAAAGGCATCTAAAAACCTTGAGGCGAGCCAAGAAATACAAAAAGCTTGGCACGACCAAAAGGCTGTCCTGACTGTGTATCAGCCTGGACAGAAGGTGTGGGTGCTGGAGCCAGTGGCCCCAGCAGCACTCAAAGACAAATGGTCTGGGCCCCACACGATCATTGAGCAAAAGGGAGAGGTCACCTACTTGGTAGACCTGGGAACTCCCCGGAGCCCCCACAGGGTGCTCCATGTAAACAGGCTCAAAGCATATGTCGACAGGGAGGGCATGGGCTTGCTCATGGCCACAGATGAGGGACAGGAGGAGGAGAGTGACCCTCTCCCGGACCTGCTCTTTCAGAACCCTGACGATGGGTCAGTAGACGGTGTTGTCTTTTGTGGCAGCCTCTCTGGACATCAACAAAAGGATTGTAAACAGGTTCTTCAATCCTTCCGACATATGTTCTCTCTGACACCCAGTCAGACCAATTGGTGTACCCATGAGGTCGACACTGGGGACAGTCTGCCCGTAAAGAGTAAAATCTATCGACAGCCTGATCATGTCAGAGACTGCATCAAGACAGAGGTGCAGAAAATGTTGGAGCTGGGAGTCATTGAGCCCTCGGACAGCCCCTGGGCTAGTCCAGTAGTTCTCGTGCCAAAACCTCACACCCAGGGCGGTAAGAAAGAAATGAGGTTTTGCGTAGACTACAGAGGCCTCAATGCAGTCACTAAGACTGACGCCCACACAATACCAAGAGCAGATGAACTTATAGACCGGCTGGCTTCGGCCAACTACTTAAGTACATTTGACCTGACAGCTGGGTATTGGCAAATCAGGTTAGCTGAGGAGGCCAAGCCCAAAACCGCATTTTCTACCCCGGGTGGGCATTATCAGTTCGTGGTAATGCCATTTGGTTTGAAAAATGCACCTGCCACCTTCCAAAGGCTGGTGAATCAAGTTCTCACTGGGTTGGACGACTTCTGTGCGGCGTATCTGGACGATATCGCTGTCTTTAGCTCCACCTGGGAGGATCACCTGGTCCACCTGAGGAAAGTGTTAGAGGCTCTGCAAAAGGCAGGCCTCACTATCAAGGCCACTAAGTGCCAGATAGGGCAGACACAGGTTGTATACCTGGGCCACCTTGTAGGTGGAGGCCAGGTTCAGCCATTGGAGAGCAAGATACAGGCCATCCAGGACTGGGCTCCTCCAACCACCCAGACTCAGGTTCGAGCTTTCTTGGGCCTGACTGGTTATTACCGGAAATTTGTCAGAAATTATGGATCCATTGTGACCCCGCTAAATGATCTGACAAGTAAAAAGATGCCAAAAAAAGTTCAGTGGACAGCAAGCTGTCAGAAGGCATTCGATGACCTAAAGCAGGCCATGTGCACAGCACCTATCCTAAAGAGTCCAGACTACTCCAAAACATTCATTGTACAAACAGACGCTTCGGAGTTGGGTGTGGGAGCTGTTCTATCTCAGCTGAATTTTGATGGTCATGACCAGCCCATAGCTTTTATTAGCAGGAGGCTGACCCCCAGAGAGAAGAATTGGTCAGCTATTGAGAGGGAGGCCTTTGCTGTGGTTTGGGCCCTGAAGAAGTTGAGGCCATACTTGTTTGGCACTCATTTCAAGATTCAGACCGACCATAAGCCCCTCTTGTGGCTAAATCAAATGAAGGGTAAAAACCCCAAACTACTTAGGTGGTCCATTTCCCTACAGGGGATGGACTTCACAGTGGAGCATAGACCTGGCACTGATCATGGCAATGCAGATGGGCTCTCCAGGTATTTCCACTTAGAGCAAGAAGACTCACCTGGTCAAGGTTAGCTTATTGACCCAAAGTTTGGGGGGGGGTCATGTAGGAGAGTAGGGTCTGCAATCCTATGATCACCCAGATTTTTTGCTTTTGCTTCATTGGTTTATGACTTTCCTTGGCTGTGGGCCTGCCAATCAGACCCACAGCCTAGCTGTTCTCTCTCCAGATTAACACACATGTACATTAGGTGCATCCACTAATTGGAACTGGGCCGCCTTATCAGTCCCTGTATCAGCATACCACAGGTATCCAGGGCATCGGCGTACCCGGGGCCTACCAGGGGCCGCAGCATGTATTATGCCACCCCTGGATGGCCACCCAAATCTGACACAACTGGCTGCACGACAGCTGGGGCAAGGTGGTGTAATCACCCGTTGCTGTAGGTGTAGTATTCCTATACCTAACCCTAAAATGGACGCATGGATTCCTATCAGTCACTCCTATGGCAGGCCTTATCAATCCTGAAGGCAGAGTGCTGGGAATCATGTGAGATGGTGCTCTGGCGCGAGCTGAGCCCGTCGACGGCTTGCGGAACCAAGTGCTAATAGCTGTTCCATGGTGACGCGTGCCATCTACCTTAAAATGCATTATAATCCTCGCGGTTAGTTGCTAACTATGGCATCGCATCACCCACACATGTCGAGTAAGGTGTCATACGAATTGGAATACGAACCCCTCGCCAATTCTGGCGACGGGGTTAGCATTCCACCCTTCTAGAGGGACACGACATGGAAGTAACCTTGAACCCCGGTTAAAGTTGACTCAAGCCTCAGCATCACAAAATGGATGCTGCCACCAGACACAAGTCTGACCTCCTGCTGCTGGGAGACCTTCCAGCGAGGGGAGCTTGGACAAAGGGTTTCCTGTCGAGGGCGGTGTTAGCACCATCCCAGACAGGGTTTGTGTATCCCAGGTAGGCAGGGCTGAAAGGAAGGTGATTGCAAGTGGCACCCCGGTGCTCACTGTGAATAGCCCGGCTCAAACCAGTTTCGGGGGCACCCCAGCCCCTGAGCTGGGGCGAAGCCGGACAAAGGATAGGGGTGTAACCACCCCCCTCCTGGTCCCACCCATAGGTAGGACCTAGTCACGGGCCAGCCCCTTTTCCTAGTATAAAGGTAGGAGCGAGTCCCCTTCCCAAATTGGATAATTCTGAATCTTGAACTACTTTCCACGAAAGGAACTCTTGACTTTTTCTGAAGACTCTCCCTTGTGGCTAAGGAGTAGCCACCCTGCACCAGCAGGCACCACCTAAGCGCTTGCGGTTTGCTGTACGTCTCTCCTACGGATCAAGACTGCCCAGCTCGACGAGACCCGGATTCCCCGCTATCTCTGACCTCTACCTACATCGTCAGCCCAGCTGAGATTCGTAGGTGTGACGAGACCTGCGGGACCGGCCATCTTCAGAACCTGCACGACGCTTATCTAGCACAACCACCGAGGGACCCTCGAGTGAGTGCACCTAGGGTTGAGAAGCCCTAACCCTGAGTAGCTCCAGCACCGAAGCCTGCCTCCCCAGCATCCACGAGATCTGCGTGGGGGCCCTTCTGCTCCTTGCTGCTCACCGCGTTGTCCGGCCACTCGCCATCGGCTAGTGGCCCTCTTCACGACGCACCACGACAGTTTTTCATCACTGGTCTGGTTGCTCCAGACTGGTCCTTGCTCACCTTCAACAGAGGAGTACCTCGGACCCTCCTGGTCCACTCCAGACGCCATCTGATCTCCCCCGCGTGGGCTTGCCTCTGCTAAGACCTGCTGCCCCACTCCTGGGCCCAGCATCATCGACAGCAGACACCTTCGTGGGACAGCTCGCCCTCCATCCTGGTCGCCGCCGCGCCTCCTGGTTCGAGGAACAGCCGAGTCCGACGTCGCCCACTCACCTGGTCGAGGTGACTTCATCCAGTACCTTCCTGGTGCCCACACGATCGCTGGCTAGCGGTTGAGAACTGAGTCCCCTCTGCTTTCAGGTTTCCTTCATCACCGATCCAGGCTTGGATCTCGCTGAATATCGACACTGGTCGCCTGCCAGCAACTTCTTCTTTCAGGCTCCCGAGACTACAACGAGGACTCCCGACATCTTGCTGAACCCCACGCAGCCGCAGCCTCTGGGCTAGGTAACTCGAGCATTTCGGTGCTCCATCGTAGGTTCACTCTACAAGTGTCCAGCTCCTTTCCCGTTTAGTCCAACTGATCGGATTCCTCCGGAATCAGTAACTTTAGACTCTCTAACCTCTCCCATTCCACTTGCAGTGTAAATGGTTTCGTGCCCTTCGGGCATTTGTATAAATTGTGCAACTAGAAGTATGTTCCCAAGAGTTTTGTATTGTGCTTAGCTCCCTGACTCATAAAGAGCCAGGGTAGTCTTGTTATAAATAAATATCCTTTATTTTCATAACAACTTGTGTGGTGTCCTTTCACTTGGTGTTCAAGGGGTATATGTGATGGTAAACAGCTGGCTTAACACGCCCTCTAGAGTTTAGCCTGAAGACTGCTCTTGTCCACGCTACTAGGATAGCTGGTCTACAAGGATGACTTACAACCAATCATCAATAAAGGTCGTTTGGAATGATACACAGTGATCACTAGAATAGTGAGCACTACATATCAGGCCAACTTCTCACATTGGTGAGCAGCGGTTGGGATTTGAGCTTGCTGTTGTTTTACCACACACGTATCCTAAGAATATCAAGTTGAAAGATCACATAAGTACCCAGGTACATATAACTTAACTTAGAATACTCAGAGTTCTACTGAACCGGCTGTTATAGTGAAACAGGGACTAGCACACCCTGACTATAACTCTTAGCAAGGGATCAGTAGGGAAACACATAGTGTAGGTAGGTGCATCACTTACACCTCACTAGAAAGCATGTCGGTCCGCGGAGAGTCTGCAGAGACTCCCTTAGTGGTCATTGACCCTCCACAGGTCATGTCACGATATGCAGCTCTTAGCTTCACGGAGATGAGACAACTGTGTGCCTCCAGGAAGTTAAAACAGGGTTCTAACCCTACCGTCCCATTCCTGATAGGTCTCTTAGAGACTTATGATGCTAGAAGGGCACTTAACGTAGGCCCCTCTAACCCAGATGGGAGCATGCCCCCCTTAGAGGGAACCCTTGGTGACCCAGACCTCGGCCTCCATACAGAGGAGGAAGAGGAGGAATTATCAGGAGACGAGGCAGACAAAGGTCCAGTAGTAGTCGGCAGGCTCACGAGGACCAACTTAAGCAGGCACGAGAATGGAACTGGGGGAGCCCCGGGCCCACGCTCAAGCAGGCTTAACCTTGGGAACGGACGAGCTAGGTCTCTCTCGAGAGGCTCTAACAGATCTGTTCGAACACATGTCTCTCAGGCATCTTCTCAGAGAGGAATGACGTCCCCTCAGAGAAGGGAGCACGAAGCGAAGATGAGGGAAGTCAATCGAGCGGGAAGAACTTGCCCTCGCCAAAGAAAGACTTGCCTTGGCCCGAGAGCACAAATTGAGTGGGTTAGACCCCACTGGTGGCAGCATTCTCATTAGAGAGAAAGACAGGGGTATAGACACTAGACACCTGAGTAAAATAGTGCCCCCCTTTAAACAAGGGGACGACATCCACAAGTGGATAACTGCTTTGGAGAGGGCCTGCACTGTCCAGTGCGTCCCCCCAAGTCAGTGGGCAGCTATACTGTGGCTCTCCTTTGAAGGTAAAGGACGGGACAAGCTCCTCACTACAAGAGCTGAGGATGCTAACAACTACCAAGTCCTGAAAAATACACTGATTGATGGGTTCGGCTTAACCACTGAGCAGTACAGGTTGCTGTTCAGAGACACCCAGAAAATTCAGTCTCAGGATTGGACTGACTTTGTCGATTGTGCCACCAAGGCTTTGGAAGGCTGGTTGCTGGGTAGCAAGGTTACTGATTACACAGGATTGTACAATCTTATCATGAGAGAACAGATTTTAAACAACTGTCAGAACCAATTGTTGCATCAGCACCTTGTCGACTCGGAGCTGACCTCTCCCCAAGAATTGGGAAAGAAGGCAGACAGATGGGTCAGAACAAGGGTCAAGCAGAACCAGACTCAGAACCAGGGTGGTCAGAAGAAAGCAGACCAAAAGGGTAGTAACAAGAACGAACAAAATGACCAGAAGTCTTCGACAGGTCCCCAACAAACCAAAGAGGGTGGGGGTCAGGCTTCACAGAAGAAGAAGACTCAAGAAGGCCAGTCAAAAAGGTGGTGCCAATACTGTAAAAGTAAGACTCACTGGTTTAGTGAGTGCACCAAGAAAGGAGGGCAAACTCCTGCCACTGCAGCCCCTAAGGCACCTGCACCCCCTAGTACAGTCAGCAGTGGTAGTGCGCCTCCCAAGGCATTAGTTGGGTTAACCTTGGGAACTGAGGGGTGTGACGACTTAGTTGGCACGCTCACTCAGGCCGTCCTTGTCTGTACAGGGGATATGGATATGTCCCCTGATGCCAGTCCCAATACTTTGGGCAAATACAGGCAGACGCCTTTGATCAATGGAAAAGTGGCTCAGGCCTACAGGGACACTTGTGCCAGTGTCACCATGGTGACACCTAACTTTGTGGACCCTGGACAGATCATGCTAGGTACCGATTACCTAGTGACCAATGCCAGCAATGTCACTACCAATCACAGTATGGCAGTTGTTGATTTCTCCTGGGGAGGGGTAAGTGGCCCAAAGAAAGTTGTGGTTAGTTCAGACCTCCCCGTAGAATGTCTGTTGGGCAATGATTTGGAAACGTCACAATGGTCAGAAGTGGAGCAGAGGACTCACATGGAAATGTTAGGCTTGCCAGCACATGTCCTTGCTGTGACCAGGTCACAGGCCAAAAGATGCCCCTTTGAACAGGTGCTGGATCCTGGAAGAACGGACCAGACACCATCCAAGAAAAGGAGCAGTAAGGGTAAGGCCTCGCCTTCCCCCTTGCCCCAGGTCGTGGATCAAGTCTCTGAGGAGGCTGACCTTAAAGAACTGAGGGAAACTGAGCCAAAAGAGCTTGAGCCTGGTCAGGTTGAGTTTCTGGGCTCAGAGGGACCCTCTAGGGAAAACCTGGGGAAGGCACAGTTAGACTGCCCCTCACTTGAACCCCTCAGACAGCAAGCTGCTGCTGAGGCTGCAGGGAACGCCACAGGTACCCACAAAGTGTACTGGGACGATGGACTCCTGTACTCCGAGGCAAGAGACCCCAAGCCTGGCGCGACCAGGAGGCTGGTCGTCCCCTTGTCTCTGAGTGGTTTCCTTCTTACCTTGGCCCACGAGATTCCCCTTGCAGGTCACTTAGGCCAGAATAAGACTTGGGACAGAATTGTTCCACACTTTCACTGGCCCCACATGTCCGAAGATACGAAGGAGTTTTGTCGCTCCTGTGTCACTTGCCAAGCCAGGGGTAAGTCAGGTGGCACGACAAAGGCCCCCCTCATACCACTGCCGGTGGTGGGGGTACCCTTTGAACGAGTGGGGATCGACATTGTCGGACCAATGGAACCCCAGACAGCATCAGGGCACAAGTTTATACTGGTGGTGGTGGACCACGCCACCAGGTATACTGAAGCTATTCCCCTTAGGACCACTACAGCACCTGTTATGGCACGAGCCCTAGTTGGAGTGTTCTCCAGGGTGGGCTTCCCTAAGGAGGTTGTCTCTGACAGAGGTGCAAACTTCATGTCGGGATATCTGACTGCCATGTGGAAGGAGTGTGGTGTCAACTACAAGTTCACCACACCCTATCACCCACAATGCAATGGGCTTGTTGAGAGATTCAATAGGACCCTGAAAGGGATGATTCATGGACTACCTGAAAAGCTTCGGCGGAGATGGGATGTCCTGATACCCTGCCTCTTGTTCGCCTACAGAGAGGTCCCGCAGAAGGGGGTTGGCTACAGCCCTTTTGAGCTTCTGTTCGGACATCCTGTAAGGGGACCCCTTTGTTTGGTAAAGGAAGGATGGGAGAGACCTCTCAAAAAGCCGGCATCAAACATTGTGGACTATGTGCTCGGTCTCCGCTCGCGGATGGCTGAGTACATGGAAAAGGCATCTAAAAACCTTGAGGCGAGCCAAGAATTACAAAAAGCTTGGCACGACCAAAAGGCTGTCCTGACTGTGTATCAGCCTGGACAGAAGGTGTGGGTGCTGGAGCCAGTGGCCCCAGCAGCACTCAAAGACAAATGGTCTGGGCCCCACACGATCATTGAGCAAAAGGGAGAGGTCACCTACTTGGTAGACCTGGGAACTCCCCGGAGCCCCCACAGGGTGCTCCATGTAAACAGGCTCAAAGCATATGTCGACAGGGAGGGCATGGGCTTGCTCATGGCCACAGATGAGGGACAGGAGGAGGAGAGTGACCCTCTCCCGGACCTGCTCTTTCAGAACCCTGACGATGGGTCAGTAGACGGTGTTGTCTTTTGTGGCAGCCTCTCTGGACATCAACAAAAGGATTGTAAACAGGTTCTTCAATCCTTCCGACATATGTTCTCTCTGACACCCAGTCAGACCAATTGGTGTACCCATGAGGTCGACACTGGGGACAGTCTGCCCGTAAAGAGTAAAATCTATCGACAGCCTGATCATGTCAGAGACTGCATCAAGACAGAGGTGCAGAAAATGTTGGAGCTGGGAGTCATTGAGCCCTCGGACAGCTCCTGGGCTAGTCCAGTAGTTCTCGTGCCAAAACCTCACACCCAGGGCGGTAAGAAAGAAATGAGGTTTTGCGTAGACTACAGAGGCCTCAATGCAGTCACTAAGACTGACGCCCACACAATACCAAGAGCAGATGAACTTATAGACCGGCTGGCTTCGGCCAACTACTTAAGTACATTTGACCTGACAGCTGGGTATTGGCAAATCAGGTTAGCTGAGGAGGCCAAGCCCAAAACCGCATTTTCTACCCCGGGTGGGCATTATCAGTTCGTGGTAATGCCATTTGGTTTGAAAAATGCACCTGCCACCTTCCAAAGGCTGGTGAATCAAGTTCTCACTGGGTTGGACGACTTCTGTGCGGCGTATCTGGACGATATCGCTGTCTTTAGCTCCACCTGGGAGGATCACCTGGTCCACCTGAGGAAAGTGTTAGAGGCTCTGCAAAAGGCAGGCCTCACTATCAAGGCCACTAAGTGCCAGATAGGGCAGACACAGGTTGTATACCTGGGCCACCTTGTAGGTGGAGGCCAGGTTCAGCCATTGGAGAGCAAGATACAGGCCATCCAGGACTGGGCTCCTCCAACCACCCAGACTCAGGTTCGAGCTTTCTTGGGCCTGACTGGTTATTACCGGAAATTTGTCAGAAATTATGGATCCATTGTGACCCCGCTAAATGATCTGACAAGTAAAAAGATGCCAAAAAAAGTTCAGTGGACAGCAAGCTGTCAGAAGGCATTCGATGACCTAAAGCAGGCCATGTGCACAGCACCTATCCTAAAGAGTCCAGACTACTCCAAAACATTCATTGTACAAACAGACGCTTCGGAGTTGGGTGTGGGAGCTGTTCTATCTCAGCTGAATTTTGATGGTCATGACCAGCCCATAGCTTTTATTAGCAGGAGGCTGACCCCCAGCGAGAAGAATTGGTCAGCTATTGAGAGGGAGGTCTTTGCTGTGGTTTGGGCCCTGAAGAAGTTGAGGCCATACTTGTTTGGCACTCATTTCAAGATTCAGACCGACCATAAGCCCCTCTTGTGGCTAAATCAAATGAAGGGTGAAAACCCCAAACTACTTAGGTGGTCCATTTCCCTACAGGGGATGGACTTCACAGTGGAGCATAGACCTGGCACTGATCATGGCAATGCAGATGGGCTCTCCAGGTATTTCCACTTAGAGCAAGAAGACTCACCTGGTCAAGGTTAGCTTATTGACCCAAAGTTTGGGGGGGGTCATGTAGGAGAGTAGGGTCTGCAATCCTATGATCACCCAGATTTTTTGCTTTTGCTTCATTGGTTTATGACTTTCCTTGGCTGTGGGCCTGCCAATCAGACCCACAGCCTAGCTGTTCTCTCTCCAGATTAACACACATGTACATTAGGTGCATCCACTAATTGGAACTGGGCCGCCTTATCAGTCCCTGTATCAGCATACCACAGGTATCCAGGGCATCGGCGTACCCGGGGCCTACCAGGGGCCGCAGCATGTATTATGCCACCCCTGGATGGCCACCCAAATCTGACACAACTGGCTGCACGACAGCTGGGGCAAGGTGGTGTAATCACCCGTTGCTGTAGGTGTAGTATTCCTATACCTAACCCTAAAATGGACGCATGGATTCCTATCAGTCACTCCTATGGCAGGCCTTATCAATCCTGAAGGCAGAGTGCTGGGAATCATGTGAGATGGTGCTCTGGCGCGAGCTGAGCCCGTCGACGGCTTGCGGAACCAAGTCCTAATAGCTGTTCCATGGTGACGCGTGCCATCTACCTTAAAATGCATTATAATCCTCGCGGTTAGTTGCTAACTATGGCATCGCATCACCCACACATGTCGAGTAAGGTGTCATACGAATTGGAATACGAACCCCTCGCCAATTCTGGCGACGGGGTTAGCATTCCACCCTTCTAGAGGGACACGACATGGAAGTAACCTTGAACCCCGGTTAAAGTTGACTCAAGCCTCAGCATCACAAAATGGATGCTGCCACCAGACACAAGTCTGACCTCCTGCTGCTGGGAGACCTTCCAGCGAGGGGAGCTTGGACAAAGGGTTTCCTGTCGAGGGCGGTGTTAGCACCATCCCAGACAGGGTTTGTGTATCCCAGGTAGGCAGGGCTGAAAGGAAGGTGATTGCAAGTGGCACCCCGGTGCTCACTGTGAATAGCCCGGCTCAAACCAGTTTTGGGGGCACCCCAGCCCCTGAGCTGGGGCGAAGCCGGACAAAGGATAGGGGTGTAACCACCCCCCTCCTGGTCCCACCCATAGGTAGGACCTAGTCACGGGCCAGCCCCTTTTCCTAGTATAAAGGTAGGAGCGAGTCCCCTTCCCAAATTGGATAATTCTGAATCTTGAACTACTTTCCACGAAAGGAACTCTTGACTTTTTCTGAAGACTCTCCCTTGTGGCTAAGGAGTAGCCACCCTGCACCAGCAGGCACCACCTAAGCGCTTGCGGTTTGCTGTACGTCTCTCCTACGGATCAAGACTGCCCAGCTCGACGAGACCCGGATTCCCCGCTATCTCTGACCTCTACCTACATCGTCAGCCCAGCTGAGATTCGTAGGTGTGACGAGACCTGCGGGACCGGCCATCTTCAGAACCTGCACGACGCTTATCTAGCACAACCACCGAGGGACCCTCGAGTGAGTGCACCTAGGGTTGAGAAGCCCTAACCCTGAGTAGCTCCAGCACCGAAGCCTGCCTCCCCAGCATCCACGAGATCTGCGTGGGGGCCCTTCTGCTCCTTGCTGCTCACCGTGTTGTCCGGCCACTCGCCATCGGCTAGTGGCCCTCTTCACGACGCACCACGACAGTTTTTCATCACTGGTCTGGTTGCTCCAGACTGGTCCTTGCTCCCCTTCAACAGAGGAGCACCTCGGACCCTCCTGGTCCACTCCAGACGCCATCTTAACTCCCCCGCGTGGGCTTGCCTCTGCTAAGACCTGCTGCCCCACTCCAGGGCCCAGCATCATCGACAGCAGACACCTTCGTGGGACAGCTCGCCCTCCATCCTGGTCGCCGCCGCGCCTCCTGGTCCGAGGAACAGCCGAGTCCGACGTTGCCCACTCACCTGGTCGAGGTGACTTCATCCGGTACCTTCCTGGTGCCCACACGATCGCTGGCTAGCGGTTGAGAACTGAGTCCCCTCTGCTTTCAGGTTTCCTTCATCACCGATCCAGGCTTGGATCTCGCTGAATATCGACACTGGTCGCCTGCCAGCAACTTCTTCTTTCAGGCTCCCGAGACTACAAAGAGGACTCCCGACATCTTGCTGAACCCCACGCAGCCGCAGCCTCTGGGCTAGGTAACTCGAGCATTTCGGTGCTCCATCGTAGGTTCACTCTACAAGTGTCCAGCTCCTTTCCCGTTTAGTCCAACTGATCGGATTCCTCCGGAATCAGTAACTTTAGACTCTCTAACCTCTCCCATTCCACTTGCAGTGTAAATGGTTTCGTGCCCTTCGGGCATTTGTGTAAATTGTGCAACTAGAAGTATTTTCCCAAGAGTTTTGTATTCTGCTTAGCTCCCTGACTCATAAGGAGCCAGGGCAGTCTTGTTATAAATAAATATTCTTTATTTTCATAACAACTCGTGTGGTGTCCTTTCACTTGGTGTTCAAGGGGTATATGTGATGGTAAACAGCTGGCTTAACACGCCCTCTAGAGTTTAGCCTGAAGACTGCTCTTGTCCACGCTACTAGGATAGCTGGTCTACAAGGTTGACTTACAACCAATCATCAATAAGGGTCGTTTGGAATGATACACAGTGATCACTAGAATAGTGAACACTACATATCAGGCCAACTTCTCACAGCCGGCAACTGAAAGGACTCCCGTCTGCCCGCCCAGAGCCGGGCCATAGCGTAGCGGTAGGGCTCCCGCCTGATCCAAGGGCTCGGTGGGCTCTGCTTCTTGGGGGGGGCTCGGGGACAGCGGCTGGGCCTCAGGCACAGGGAGGACCAACGGAGCTCTCGGGCCCGGGCACCCCGGGGGGAAGACTGCCCGTGAGCCGTGGAGCCCGTCCCTGGGCACTTTGCCACGCCGCGGGCCGGAGGAGGGAGCCCCGGACGCCTGGGAGGATGTTGCCCGGGCATAGCCCATCTAGTCCCCGGCAAAGAACCACCAGCCCCGGAGGGGTGTTCCGGCATACCCTGCCCCTAATAATCCGGAGGAAGGTGTAGGAGAGTAGGGTCTGCTTTCTATGTTCACCCCCACTTTTTGCTTTTGCTTTACTGGTTTTCGACTTAGATGTGGCTGTGGGCCTGCTAATCAGATCCACAGCCCTGCTGTTCTCTCTCTAAATTGATACTATGTACTTTAGGTGCATAACCCATTTGGATAGGATCACCTTATTGGCCCCTGTACAGTGTACCTTAGGTACCCAGGGCATAGGTGTACCCTAGGCCTACCAGGGGCTGCAGCATGTATTATGCCACCCCTGGCCTGGCCTTCCATTATGACACAACTGGCCGATCACTCAGCTGCGGCAAGGTCATGTAATCACTCCTTGCTTAGGTGTAGTATTCCTATACCTAACTTACATATAGACACATGTGTACCTATCAGCCACTCCTATGGCAGGCCTTAACAATCCTGGAGGCAGAGTGCTTGGTAACATGTGAGATGGTGCTCTAGCATGAGCTGAGCCTGTCTGCAGCTTTCGGAACCATGTCCTTATAGCTGTTCTATGATATAGCCTACCATATACTCTTAAAGTGCCTTATAATCTTAAACGGTTATGGTAACTATGGTTTGGCTTTATCAAAACATGTTGTGTAAGGTGTCTAACACTTTGGAATAATACCCCCATCCCATTTCTGGGGAGGAGGATATTACCCCTCAATTCTAGAGGGAGAAGACATGTTGTAACCTACTTACCCGGTTACAGTTAACCAGAGCCCCAGCATCACAAAATGGATGCTGCTGCCACAACACAAGTCTGACCTCCTGCTGCTGGGAGTGAACCCGGCATGGGAGGCTTGGACAATAGGTTTCCTGCTTTGGGAGGTGCGAGCACCACCCCAGACAGGCCTTAGTGTATTGGGGCAGGGAGGGATGAAAGAAACGAGACACTGCCTGGGGCACACAAGGTGTCCCATGCATAGTCCAGTTCAAACCGGTGCTGGGGCACTCCAGCCCCAGTCCTGGCGCGAAACTGGACAAAGGGAAGGGGGTGTAATCACCCCCCTCCCAGGTCCCACCCATAAGGCGTGACCTAGCAGGTAACCCAGCCCCCCAGATTAGTATAAGAGTGGTAGCTGGGCCCCAGGAGATTAGATTATCCTGAACCTGCAACTTGAACAGAAACTCTGGACCTTCGACATTCGACGAAAGAAGAAGACTGAAGAATCTCCCTTGTGGCCAAGGAGTGGCTACCCTGTGCAAACAGGCACCATCAAGAGACTTACCCTTTGCTTTGCTGAAGTTCTCCGAGGGACCGACTGCAGAGCCTGACCAGAGCCTTGACTTCCAGACTTCTCCGAACCTGATCCACATCCACAGCCGAGCTGAGATCCGTGGAGGCGACGAGAGACGTGGGACCGGCTACCTGGGAAAAGTGGCGAGTATCTTCCAGCGCAGCTTCTGAGGCACCCTCGAAGTTGTGCACCGGGGATTGAGAAGCCCCAACCCCAAGCACCATCTTCACCGAAGATCAGCCCCCCACACTCCACGAGTCCTGCGTGGGGCCCTTCTGCATTTTCCCCTTCTGCATTTTCCTGCTTGCCGCGTCTGTCCGGTTGCTTCCCCGTTGGCTAGCGGCCTTTGCGACGACACACCTTTGAACTTCCACTGCTGGTTTGGCTCCTCCTGACTGGCTCCTGCTCCTCTGCAAAAGAGAAGCACCCCAGACCTTCCTGGTCTGCACCAGAAGCAAGTCCTCCATTCTTCGTGGGTTCCGCTTGCCAAGGCTTAGTGAGTCCTAGTTCAACTTCGACGCCGCCGACAGCAAGAGCCTTTGTGGGACAGATCGTCTCCTGGTCCTGGTCTTCCTCGACATCTCATGGTACCCGTGGCTGCTGCGACAAGCTTCACCTCTTCACCTGCAATCTCCCGACATCGCCTGGTTCCTTCCTGGTTCCACGTGGTCACTGGCTAGTGACCCTGACTCTGTCCCTTCTGCTTGCAGGTATCCTTCCTTCTTGATCCCGGCCTTGGGATCCACCGGACACTCTTCACTGACTGCCTGTCAGCAACTTTCCTTCAGGCATCCATAGAAGTCCACGACGAAACCCGACGCAAGTTCACACCTATGCACCCGCAGCCCATGGGCTAGGTAACTTGGGTACTTCGGTGATCACAAGGGTATTGACTATCCTAGGGTCTATTTTCCGAGTCTCGACTTTCTAGCTATACCAGAAGTGTCCTAAAACTGCTCATTTCTAACTGCTAGTGATTCTATCGACTTTTACACATTACGCGTGAGTGTTTCCACTCTGCACCTGAATCCCGTGGGCCTCCCACTTCCTAACTGTTGGTAGTATAGTGTAGCCCCAGCCATTCCCTAGGCCTATCCTGTGTTCGTGACAGTGGTCCTTATACTACTTACTTAGTATATGGTTTGCGTGGCCCCTAGGGCCTAACTGTATTACTTGCTTGTGTGACTTAATGTATGCTTGAATAAGACTGTGTTGTACTTACCTCGAATCTCATAAAGAGTGCTGAGGGTTTGACTAGAATAAATACACTTTATTTTATATATATATATCTGTTGTGGCGTCCTTTCATTTGGTATTCAAGGGATTATATATGGTATAACAGCTGGCTTCACATGCCATTCAGAGTTTAGCCTAAGACTGCTCTTGTCCATGCTACCACTAGGATAGCTGTTCTATAAGGTTGACTTTACAACCAATCACCATAAGGGTTGTTTGGACTGAAATAAGGTGTACACTAGAACTAGTGACATCATACATCAGGCCAACTTCTCACAGAAGGCTACCCACCTTTCTTGTAACCCTCGCGCTCCGAGTGACGGAGGGGATCATAGGCGCGGATGCACCCGACCTCCTGGAGCCCTGACTGGGATCCGGGAGTCAAATGAGCCCTCATCGGGACTTCCAGGCTGGCCAGGCCATCTGGTCGCCCCATTGGAAAGCATTGCGCGCGACCAGTTGGCCGAGGGGAATGGAGCGACCAGATGGCCGGGACTGAAAGGACTCCCATCTGTCCAACCCCGAGCCTTTGCGCTAGGTTTCCCGCCTGCCCACGCAGGGCTCCGTGGCTGCAGGGCTCCGGGGCTCCGGGGCTGCAGGGCTCCAGGGCTGCAGGGCTCCGGGGCTGCAGGGCTCCGGGCCTGCAGGGCTCCGGGCCTGCAGGGCTCCAGGGCTGCAGGGCTCCGGGTCTGCAGGGCTCCGGGGCTGCAGGGCTCCGGGGCTGCAGGGCTCCAGGGCTGCAGGGCTCCGGGGCTGCAGGGTTCCAGGGCTCCGGGGCTGCAGAGCTCCGGGGCTCCGGGCTGAAGGGCTCCAGGGCTGCAGGGCTTTGGGGCTGCAGGCCTCGGGGGGGGGGGCTCGTAGATCTGGTCCCCGCCTGAGAACCGCCAGCCCTGGAGGGGTGTTCCGGCATACCCTGCCCCAACTAATCCGGAGGAAGGCTACCCAACTTTCTTGTAACCCTCGCACTCCGAGTGACTGAGAGGATCCTAGGCGCGGATGTGCCCGACCTCCTGGAGCCCTGACTTGGATCCGGGAGTCAAATGAGCCCTCATCAGGACTTCCAGGCTGGCCCGGCCATCTGGTCACCCCATTGGAAAGCACTGCGCGTGACCAGATGGCCGAGGGGAAAGGAGCGACTAGATGGCCGGGACTGAAAGGACTCTCATCTGTCCAACCCCGAACCTTCGCGCTAGGGTTCCTGCCTGCCCATGCAGGGCTCCGTGCAGGGCTCCGGGGCTGCAGGGCTCCAGGGCTGCAGGGCTCCGGGGCAGCAGGGCTCCGGGGCTGCAGGGCTCTGGGCCTGCAGGGCTCCGGGCCTGCAGGGCTCCAGGGCTGCAGGGCTCCGGGGCTGCAGGGCTCCGGGGCTGCAGGGCTCCGGGGCTGCAGGACTCCGGGGCTGCAGGACTCCGGGGCTCCAGGGCTGCAGGGCTCCGGGGCTGAAGGGCTCCGGGCCTGCAGGGCTCCGGGCCTGCAGGGCTCCAGGGCTCCGGGCTGAAGGGCTGCAGGGCTTTGGGGCTGCAGGGCTCAGGGGGGGGGATTCGCAGACCTCCACGCTGGGCCTCAGGCATGGGAAGCCCAGCGGAGCTCCCGGGGCCAGGACGCCCGGGGGACCCATGGAGCAGGTCCCGGGCACTTTGCCTCGCCGCGGGCTGGAGGAGGGAGCACCGCACGCCCCGGGGAAGTGTCGTCCGGGCTTGGCCCATCTGGTCCCCGCCTGAGAACTGCCATCCCCAGGAGGGGTGTCCCGGCATACCCTGCCCCTAGTAATCCGGAGGAAGGCTACCCCCCTTTCTGGTAAACCGTGAGCACTGAGTGAGGGAGGGGACCCTAGGCCTGGGTGCACCCGACTTCTTGGAGCCCTTCCTGGGATCAGGAAGGCGAATGAGCCCCCATCGAGACTTCCAGGGCAGCCCGGCCATCTGGTCACCCCATTGGAAAGCATTGCGAGCGACCAGATGGCTGAGGGAAAGGTGCGACCAGATGGCCGGGACCGAAAGGACTCCCATCTGCCCGTGCCGAATCATAGCGGTAGCGTTACAACAAACAAATGATGGACGGAATGCTGACAATGCATACATTCTCCCCCAGTCAAGAGATCTGGGTTAAATCCATCGTTCTTTTGTCCACTACACCACCCCAGTTTAGACATGGCCATATGCAAATCAGTCTTGACCCTGTGCCTCATGGGAACAGTCCAGCCCGAACTGCCAAACCATGTCTTCCCTGGACCGGAATCAAGCATCCTAGGACCGGTTTCTGGCTATCAGCCGTCATCAGCCAGGATAGCTTGACTCCAGTGGCGTAGTAAGCACGGGTCTCACGTCTGGGAATACCCATCCCACTTAGGGCGAAAAGCGTTACAACAAACAAATGATGGACGGAATGCTGACAATGCATACATTCTCCGCCAGTCAAGAGATCTGGGTTAAATCCATCGTTCTTTTGTCCACTACACCACCCCAGTTTAGACATGGCCATATGCAAATCAGTCTTGACCCTGTGCCTCATGGGAACAGTCCAGCCCGAACTGCCAAGCCATGTCTTCCCTGGACCGGAATCAAGCATCCTAGGACCGGTTTCTGGCTATCAGCCGTCATCAGCCAGGATAGCTTGACTCCAGTGGCGTAGTGAGCACGGGTCCCACGTCTGGGAATACCCATCCCACTTAGGGCGAAAAGCGTTATAACAAACAAATGATGGACGGAATGCTGACAATGCATACATTCTCCCCCAGTCAAGAGATCTGGGTTAAATCCATCGTTCTTTTGTCCACTACACCACCCCAGTTTAGACATGGCCATATGCAAATCAGTCTTGACCCTGTGCCTCATGGGAACAGTCCAGCCCGAACTGCCAAGCCATGTCTTCCCTAGACCGGAATCAAGCATCCTAGGACCGGTTTCTGGCTATCATAGCGGTAGGGCTCCCACCTGCCCTTGCAGGGCTCTGTAGATCTGCACCAGGGACCCTTGTCTCGGGCAGATGGACACTTGGCAGGTCGCAGGACGCGAGCTCCCAGGGGAGATCGGGGAGCCTGCCCAAGCACGAGGGACCCCAGTCCCGGGCACACGGTCCATCAGGTTGTGCGCTCGTTTTCCACAATTTTTTTCAGAATAGTGCGTAGTTGCCCTAGGCAAAGCCCGCCCAGCCCTACTCAGGATGTGCTCTCGATTTCCCAATTTTTTTTTCAAAATTCTGCGTAGTGGCGCTACACAAACTCCTACTACGCAGTGGAAAGGACTTAGCCAGCCACCCACCCACCTGGCCCGGTCCCTGCTTCTGATCCCAGCCAGGTCTGAGGAGCCTCCCTTGGCCCAAAGGACCCTGTCACGGGCACCCGGACCCTCACCAG
>NC_140579.1:1106902967-1106915467 GCF_964204655.1 Triturus cristatus
GGGTATTATTCCAAAGTGTTAGACACCTTACACGACATGGTTTGATACAGCCAAACCATAGTTACCATAACCGTTTAAGATTATAAGGCACTTTAAGAGTATATGGTAGGCTGTATCATAGAACAGCTATAAGGACATGGTTCCGAAAGCTGCAGACAGGCTCAGCTCATGCTAGAGCACCATCTCACATGTTACCAAGCACTCTGCCTCCAGGATTGTTAAGGCCTGCCATAGGAGTGACTGATAGGTACACATGTGTCTATATATAAGGGTAGATATAGGCATACTATATCTAAGCAAGGGGTGATTACACGGCCTTGCCCCAGCTGAGTGATCAGCCAGTTGTGTCTGATTGGAAGGCCAGACCAGGGGTGGCATAATACATGCTGCAGCCCCTGGGAGGCCTAGGGTACACCTATGCCCTGGGTACCTAGGGTACACTGTACAGGGTCCAATACGGTGATCCTTACCAATTGGGAATGTACCTAGGGTACATGGAGTCCATTTTAAAGAGAGAGCAGACAGCCTGAGACCCTGAATGGCAGGATCTCAGGCCAACTAAGTCGAAAAACCAGCTAGACACTAGGCAAAAAGTTGGGGGTAACCATAGTCAGATATCCACCTTCCTACACAACCCCCCCAAACGAAAGGAGATAAGGCTGGCCTTGACAAGGTAAGCCTCTATTGCCTAAGTGGCCATATAAGGAAGAACCAGCACTGGCATGGTTACCCCCTGTCTCATGGTCCACTAAGCAATCCCTCATCCTAAAGGTATCATAGGGTCTCCACCATAGGGAATCTCTACCTTTGGTGTGTCTTTGCAAAGTAAAAGGCTGGTGTTGAGATGGAGTACTGAAGTGAGTGTCCTCAAAGTGAGGCCTCAGCTTCCTCCAATCATCCTCCACCATGGATGCCTTTCTTTCTTTCACTGAGTTGCACTGTGCTCTCAGGGTCAGCCTCTGGCTACCTAAAGCTGGAGGCTGGGTCCCTTTTGTGGGCTTACTGGAGGGACAGGTCAGGTTTGGGGCCCTAAGGTCCCATGTTTGCCTGTGCCCAACAGAATCCCTCTGGGGGAGGTCCCTAACTACCTGTAAAGGGGATCCCTCAGGAATGTTTTTAACCATCACCTGGCTAGGGCTACTAGCCAGGCAATCCTCATTCTTTTGATGGGGTGGTTCTTGTGGACAGGGGCCCTCTTGGGGTCCACTGGCCTCCCTGACCTCTGCAGCCCTGGGCTGACTGAGGCAGGGTAGAGAGAGGCAGGCTACCTGCACCAGACTGGGTCCCACCTTGGAAGGGGCCACTGACATCAGAGGCTCTGCGAGGCCAGGCCTGGCTACCTCTGGGGCAGTTCCTTCACAAGGGGTGAGGTCAGATCCCTGAGGAGGCTGACCTTTTCCTAATGTCTGGGGAGAAGGAGACTTTTCTTCCTCCCCACTACTCTCTGTTTGTGTGGAGTGATCCATAGTTTCAGGCTTCACTACACCTATGTCAGTCTGAGTATGGGCTGAGACCATTACAGCCTTGCCAACCTTTTCAGGGAGGCACTCAGTTTGGGTTTGAGCTGTGACTGTCACAGCTCTGCCAATCTCTACAGGGAAGTCTGTCTTTGCCTGGGTTGTGGCTACCACTGCCCTTCCAACCTTTTCAGGGAGGAAATCTACTCGGACAGGGTGTAGGAAGGTGGATATCTGACTATGGTTACCCCCAACTTTTTGCCTAGTGTCTAGCTGGTTTTTCGACTTAGTTGGCCTGAGATCCTGCCATTCAGGGTCTCAGGCTGTCTGCTCTCTCTTTAAAATGGACTCCATGTACCCTAGGTACATTCCCAATTGGTAAGGATCACCTTATTGGACCCTGTACAGTGTACCCTAAGTACCCAGGGCATAGGTGTACCCTAGGCCTCTCAGGGGCTGCAGCATGTATTATGCCACCCCTGGTCTGGCCTTCCAATCATACACAACTGGCTGATCACTCAGCTGGGGCAAGGTCGTGTAATCACCCCTTGCTTAGATATAGTATGCCTATATATACCCTTATATATAGACACATGTGTACCTATCAGTCACTCCTATGGCAGGCCTTAACAATCCTGGAGGCAGAGTGCTTGGTAACATGTGAGATGGTGCTCTAGCATGAGCTGAGCCTGTCTGCAGCTTTCGGAACCATGTCCTTATAGCTGTTCTATGATATAGCCTACCATATACTCTTAAAGTGCCTTATAATCTTAAACGGTTATGGTAACTATGGTTTGGCTTTATCAAAACATGTCGTGTAAGGTGTCTAACACTTTGGAATAATACCCCCATACCATTTCTGGTGATGAGGATATTATTCCTCCCTTCTAGAGGGAGAGACATGTTAAAATCCTACTTTGCTGTTTAACTCTGACCAGAGCCTCAGCATCACAAAATGGATGCTGCTGCCACAGACACAAGTCTGACCTCCTGCTGCTGGGAGTGATCCCAGCCAGGGAGGCCTGGACAATAGGTTTCCTGCTTGGGGAGGTGCTAGCACCTCCCCAGACAGCCTTTAGTGTATTGGGGCAGGGTGGGCTGAAAGGAATGATACATGCCTGGGGCACACAAGGTGTTCCTTGCATAGTCCAGTTCAAACCGGCGCTGGGGCACTCCAGCCCCTGCTCTGGCGCGAAACTGGACAAAGGGAAGTGGGTGTAACCACCCCCTCCCAGGTCCCACCCATAAGGCGTGACCTAGCAGGTATCCCAGCCCCCCAGATTAGTATAAGAGTGGGAGTTGGGCCTCAAGACTTTAGATTATCCTGAACCTGCAAAACTGAACAGAAACTCTGGACCTTCGACATTCGACGAAAGAAGAAGACTGAAGAATCTCCCTTGTAGCCAAGGAGTGGCTACCCTGTGCAAACAGGCACCATCAAGAGACTACCCTTTGCTTTGCCCACGTTCTACGAGGAACCGACTGCAGAGCCTGACCAGAGCCTTGACTTCCAGACTTCTCTGACCCTGATCCACATCTACAGCAGAGCTGAGATCCGTGGAGGCGACGAGCGACGTGGGACCGGCTACCTGGGAAAAGTGGCTAGTAACTTAAAGCGCAGCTTCTGAGGTACCCTCGAAGTTGTGCACCGGGGATTGAGAAGCCCCAACCCCAAGCACCATCTGCACCGAAGATCAGCCCCCCACACTCCACGAGTCCTGCGTGGGGCCCTTCAGCATTTTCCTGCTTGCCACGTCTGTCCGGTTGCTTGCCCGCTGGCTAGTGGCCTTTGTGACGACGCACCCTGAAATCTTCTGCGCTGGTTTGGCTCCTCCAGACTGGCTCCCGCTTCTCTGCAAAGAAGAAGCACCCCAGACCTTCCTGGTCTGCACCAGAAGCAAGTCCTTCGTTCTTCGTGGGTTCCGCTTGCCAAGGCTTGGTGAGTCCTAGTCCAACTTCGACGCCGCCGACAGCAAGAGCCTTCGTGGGACAGCTCACCTCCTGGTCCTGGTCGTCCTCGACGCTTCCTGGTCCTCCTGGCTGCAGCGACAAGCTTTACCTTCACCTGCAATCTTCACGACATCGCCTGGTTCCTTCCTGGTTCCACGTGGTCACTGGCTAGTGACCTTGACTCGGTCCCTTCTGCTTGCAGGTTTCCTCTCTTCTTGATCCCAGCCTTGGGATCCACCGGACACTCTTCACTGACTGCCTGTCAGCATCTTTCTTCAGGCATCCATAGGAGTCGACGACGAAAACGACGCATCTTCACCCCTATGCACCCGCAGCCTGTGGGCTAGGTAACTTGGGTACTCCGGTGCTCATCAGGATAGTGACTATCCTAGTGTCTAGTTTTTAAGTCTCAACTTCCTAGCTACTCCGGAAGTGTCCTAAATCTACCGTTTTCTAAACTGTACTATTGCTATTGACTTTTACGCATTACGCGTGAGTGTTTCCACTCTGCACACGAATCCCGTGGGCCTCCCACTTCCTAACTAACGCTAGTGTAGTGTAGCCCCAGTGATTCCCTAGGCCTAGGCCTATTCTATTTCCGTGACAGTGGTCCTTATACCACTTACTTAGTATATGGTTTGCGTGGCCCCTAGGGCCTAACTGTATTACTTACCTGTGTGACTTAATGTATGCTTAAATAAGACTGTGTTGTACTTACCTCTAATCTCATAAAGAGTGCTGAGGGTTTGACTAGAATAAATACACTTTATTTTATATATATATCTGTTGTGGTGTCCTTTCATTTGGTATTCAAGGGATTATATATGGTATCACAGCTGGCTTCACATGCCATTCAGAGTTTAGCCTAAGACTGCTCTTGTCCATGCTACCACTAGGATAGCTGGTCTATAAGGTTGACTTTACAACCAATCACCATAAGGGTATTTGGACTGATATAAGGTGTACACTAGAACTAGTGGCATCATACATCAGGCCAACTTCTCACACAGGGGTTGTGGCTGGCACAACCCCACTACCCTTTTTTGAAAGGCCTACCATTTTAGAATGGGTGTCTTGTTCAACTCCAGCCCAAGCTGAGAGTTCTAAGTCATTCCCCAGTAAGCAGTCCACAGGCAAGGTTGGAGACACTGCCACCCTTTTAGGGCCAGTGACACCTCCCCAGCTGAGACATACCTCTGCCATGGGATGACTGTTCTGTTTGCCATCAATGTTAGTTACCTGGTATGAGAAACCAGGCAAAAGCTGCTCAGAGGGAACTAGCCTATGGGCCACCATAGTGATGCTAGCTCCAGTGTCTCTGTAGGCCTCAGCTTTTCTACCATTGATGTAGGGCTCCTGTCTGTACCTACCCAAAGTGTTGGGACAGGCAGTGAAGTTGGCAAACCCCATGCCACCATCACAGACAAGAGTAGCTGCTGTAGGGGAATTGGCTAAGCCAGGGTCCCCCTGTGTTCCCCAAGAAAACCCAACCACATTTTTGGGGGCACTCCCACCACCTGGGGGATTACTGATGACAGTAATAGGTGGTTTGACAGGAGTAGTTGGAGGAACAGTTTTGTTTTTAGCCTTTGGGCAACTGCTGTCAGTTTTCCAATGCCCAGGAGTTTTACACTCATGGCAGTAAGGCTTTTTAACTGTGGTAGAGGAGGGAGCTTGGGACCCACCACCCTGTGGGGAGTTTTGGGGCCCTGAGGAAGATTTCTCTTTTGCTTTATCCCCACCCTTCTCTTGAGGCTTGGTGGTATCTTTCTTTTGGTCACCACCCTGATGTTTAGGCCTAATCCTGGTCCTGACCCATTTATCTGCCCTCTTTCCCAATTCTTGGGGAGAGGTCAAATCTGAGTCTACCAGGTGTTGATGGAGAAGCTGGTTCTGACAATTACTAAGGATCTGCTCCCTCATAATCAAGTTGTACAATCCTGTATAGTTCTGCACCTTGCTGCCAGTTAACCAACCTTCCAAAGCCTTAGTGGCACAATCCACAAAATCAGACCAGTCCTGTGTCTGTGTCTTCTGGGTGTCTCTGAACAACAACCTATATTGCTCAGTGGTTAAGCCAAACCCATCTATCAGAGCACTCTTCAGGACTTTGTAATTGTTAGCATCCTCATCACTGACTGTGAGGAGCTTGTCTCTACCTTTGTCAGAAAAGGAGAGCCACAAGATAGCTGCCCACTGACTCTGGGGTACCTGCTGTACTTTGCAGGCCCTCTCCAAAGCAGTCATCCACTTGTGGATATCATCCCCATTCTGATATGGGGGGACTATCTTGCTTAGGTTTCTATGGTCATAAGACCTATCCCTATCTCTAGGAATGTTGCTGCCACCAGTTCGTTCTGACCCACACAATTTTTGCTCTCTGGCCAGAGCAAGCTTCTCTTTGGCAAGGGCAAGTTCTTCTCTTTCAATCCTCAGTTTGGCTTCCTTCATTCTGGCCTCATGCTCTCTCCTTTGGGGGGAAGTCATCCCCCTGTGGGATGAAGCATTGGAGCTTCTTGAGTGATAGGAGTGGAGAGAGTCCCCTGAGGGAGATCTACCCCTTCTATCTCTCTTTTTAAGATTACTTGGGGGCCTGTAAGGGAAGCTCCCATGCAAGCTTAAGTTAGCCTGACTAAGTCTTCTGACTGGGGTCTTGCTACCTCCCTCTTCCTCTAAGGTCTCTTCTAACTCATCTGTATCAGTTAAGTCAGGGGTCTCTTCTGTGGAGGGGAGGCCCTTATCTACAGCTATGGCACCATACTTGGCAGCTCTTTCAGCATCATAGGCCTCCAGAAGCTCCACTAGCTGTCTAAGGGTAGGGTTGGAACCCTGTTTTAATCTCCTGGAGGTACACAGTTGTCTCATCTCCTGGAAAGTGAATGCACCATATCTAGAGGGAATCTGTGTAGGATTCTCCTCTCCTGAGGGAGTATCAGTGTGATCTCCATTCAGGGACATGATTCTAGTGAGGGTGTGGTGTGTGCACCTACCTACACTAGTTGTTTCTACTAAACCTCTCTAGTAGTTGTAGTCAGGGTGTGCTAGGCCCTTCAACCTACAACAACTAAGTCCAGTAGGACTTAAGTATTATAATCTATGTTATATGTACCTAGACAATATCTGTGTGATCTTTCAATTTAGTATCTCAAGATTACAATGGTATTACAACAGCAAGCTCAGATCCCACCGCTACCACCAATGTGAGAAGTTGGCCTGATGTATGATGTCACTAATTCTAGTGTACACCTTATATCAGTCCAAACAACCCTTATGGTGATTGGTTGTAAAGTCAACCTTATAGACCAGCTATCCTAGTGGTAGCATGGACAAGAGCAGTCTTAGGCTAAACTCTGAATGGCATGTGAAGCCAGCTGTGATACCATATATAATCCCTTGAATACCAAATGAAAGGACACCACAACAGATATATATATAAAATAAAGTGTATTTATTCTAGTCACACCCTCAGCACTCTTTATGAGATTAGAGGTAAGTACAACACAGTCTTATTTAAGCATACATTAAGTCACACAGGTAAGTAATACAGTTAGGCCCTAGGGGCCACGCAAACCATATACTAAAGAAGTGGTATAAGGACCACTGTCACGGAAATAGGATAGGCCTAGGCCTCGGGAATCGCTGGGGCTACACTACACTAGCAACAGTTAGGAAGTGGGAGGCCCACGGGATTCAGGTGCAGAGTGGAAACACTCACGCGTAATGCGTAAAAGTCGATAGAATTACTAGCAGTTAGAAATTAACAGTTTAAGGACACTTCTGAAGCAGCTAGAGAGTCGAGACTCGGAAACTAGACCCTAGGATAGTCACTACCCTTGTGAGCACCGAAGTACCCAAGTTACCTAGCCCACAGGCTGCGGGTGCATAGGTGTGAACTTGCGTCGGGTTTCGTCGTGGACTTCTATGGATGCCTGAAGGAAAGATGCTGACAGGCAGTCAGTGAAGAGTGTCCGGTGGATCCCAAGGCTGGGATCAAGAAGAGAGGAGACCTGCAAGCAGAAGGGACAGAGTCAAGGTCACTAGCCAGTGACCACGTGGAACCAGGAAGGAACCAGGCGATGTCGTGAAGATTGCAGGTGAAGGTGAAGCTTGTCGCTGCAGCCACGGGGACCAGGAAACGTCGAGGACGGCCAGGACCAGGAGGCGAGCTGTCCCACGAAGGCTCTTGCTGTCGGCGGTGTCGAAGTTGAACTAGGACTCACCAAGCCTTGGAAAGCGGAACCCACGAAAAACGGAGGACTTGCTTCTGGTGCAGACCAGGAAGGTCTGGGGTGCTTCTCTTTTGCAAGGAAGCGGGAGCCGGCCTGGAGGAGCCAAACCAGCAGTGAAGATTTCTGGATGCGTCATCACAAAGGCCACTAGCCAACGGGCAAGCAACCGGACAGACGCGGCAAGCAGGAAAATGCAGAAGGGCCCCACGCAGGACTCGTGGAGTGTGGGGGGCTGATCTTCGGTGCAGATGGTGCTTGGTGTTGGAGCTTCTCAATCCCCGGTGCACAACTTCGAGGGTGCCTCAGAAGCTGCGCTGGAAGATACTAGCCACTTTTTCCAGGTAGCCGGTCCCACGTCTCTCGTCGCCTCCACGGATCTCAGCTCGGCTGTGGATGTGGATCAGGGTCGGAGAAGTCTGGAAGTCAAGGCTCTGGTCAGGCTCTGCAGTCGGTCCCTCGTAGAACTTCAGCAAAGCAAAGGGTAGTCTCTTGATGGTGCCTATTTGCACAGGGTAGCCACTCCTTGGCCACAAGGGAGATTCTTCAGTCTTTTTCTTTCGTCGAATGTCGAAGGTCCAGAGTTTCTGTTCAAGTTGCAGGTTCAGGATAATCTAATCTCCTGGGGCCCAGCTACCACTCTTATACTAATCTGGGGGGCTGGGTTACCTGCTAGGTCACGCCTTATGGGTGGGACCTGGGAGGGGGGTGGTTACACCCCCTTCCCTTTGTCCAGTTTCACGCCAGGACTGGGGCTGGAGTGCCCCAGCACCGGTTTGAACTGGACTATGCATGGGACACCTTGTGTGCCCCAGGCATGTCTCATTCCTTTCAGCCCTCCCTGCCCCAATACACTAAAGTCTGTCTGGGGAGGTGCTAGCACCTCCCCAAGCAGGAAACCTATTGTCCAAGCCTCCCTTGCCGGGATCACTCCCAGCAGCAGGAGGTCAGACTCGTGTCTGTGGCAGCGGCATCCATTTTGTGATGCTGAGGCTTTGGTCAGAGTTAAACAGCAAAGTAGGATTTTAACATGTCTCACCCTCTAGAAGGGAGGAATAATATCCTCATCACCAGAAATGGTATGGGGGTATTATTCCAAAGTGTTAGACACCTTACACGACATGTTTTGATACAGCCAAACCATAGTTACCATAACCGTATAAGATTATAAGGCACTTTAAGAGTATATGGTAGGCTATATCATAGAACAGCTATAAGGACATGGTTCCGAAAGCTGCAGACAGGCTCAGCTCATGCTAGAGCACCATCTCACATGTTACCAAGCACTCTGCCTCCAGGACTGTTAAGGCCTGCCATAGGAGTGACTGATAGGTACACATGTGTCTATATATAAGGGTAGATATAGGCATACTATATCCAAGCAAGGGGTGATTACACGACCTTGCCCCAGCTGAGTGATCAGCCAGTTATGTCTGATTGGAAGGCCAGACCAGGGGTGGCATAATACATGCTGCAGCCCCTGGGAGGCCTAGGGTACACCTATGCCCTTGGTACCTAGGGTACACTGTACAGGGTCCAATAAGGTGATCCTTACCAATTGGGAATGTACCTAGGGTACATGGAGTCCATTTTAAAGAGAGAGCAGACAGCCTGAGACCCTGAATGGCAGGATCTCAGGCCAACTAAGTCAAAAAACCAGCTAGACACTAGGCAAAAAGTTGGGGGTAACCATAGTCAGATATCCACCTTCCTACAGGGAGGGCCCATCGACAGGGGCCGGGAGGCAGGCGTGCACCCGAGTCCCCAGGGGCACCCGGCGGGCGGGCCCGGGCACTGCCTTCCCCGTCTCGCGGTCACCGGACCTCACGGAGGTCCGACCCATCAAACCCGGAGAAAAAAGGACCATAGGGAAGGGGCTGACAGGCAGGTGCATACCCGGGCCCCTGGGGGCCCCGGTGGGTGGGCCCGGGCGCTGCCTTCCCCGTCTCGCGATCGCCGGACCTCACAGTGGTCTGAACCAGCAAACCCGGCGAAAAAAGGACCATCGGGAAGGGGCTGAGAGGCAGGAGCGTACCCGGGCCCCTGGGGCCCCAGCGGGCGGGCCCAGGATCTGCCTTCCCCCATCTCGGGATCGCCGGACCTCACGGAGGTCTGACCCAGCAAACCCGGTGAAGATTGGACCATCGGGAAGGGGCTGAGAGGCAGGAGCGTACCCAGGCCCCTGGGGGCCCCGGCGGGCAGGCCCCGGGTCTGCCTTCCCCCGTCTCGGGATCGCCGGACCTCACGGAGCTCTGACCCAGCAAACTCGGAGAAGAAGGACCATCGGGAAGGGGGCTGAGAGGCAGGTGAGCGTACCCGGGTCCCTGGGGGCCCCGCTTCTGGCGGGCCCGGGTGCTGCCTTCCCCTGTCTCGGGATCCATGGACCTCATGGGGCTCTGACCCAGAAAACTCGGAGAGAAAGGACCATCGGGAAGGGGCTGAGAGGCAGGAGCATACCCGGGCCCCTGGGGGCCCCGGCGGGCGGGCCCTGGGTCTGCCTTCCCCTGATTCAGAATCGCCAAACCTCACTTTGGTCTGACTGACCCTCTCCCTAGTAATCCAGAGGAAAATTACCCCCCTTTCTTGTAATCCGTGCGCACGAGGTGACAGAGAGGACCCTAGGCGCGAATGTACCCGACCTCTCTGGAGCCCTTGCTGGGATCCGGGAGGCAAATGGACCCTCATCGAGACTTCCAGGCAAGCTCGGCCATCTGGTCGCCCCATAGGAAAGCATTGTGCGCGACCAGATGGCCGAGGGGAAAGGAGAGACCAGATGGCCGAAGGGACTTGCGCGACCAGATGGCCGAGGGGACAGGCGCGACCAGATGGCCGAGGGGAAAGGGGAAAGGGAAGGGGTGGGGGTGCCGCCTCCCCGGGGTCCCCAGGGGCCCGGCCGAAGCTCCTGAACCCAGACGAGCGAGGGGAGGCTCCCCGGACACAACGGAACCCTGTCCCGGGCCTTTGGGAGTGCCGCAGGCCGGGGGATAGGGCCTGGGGCCGGAGACCCCGACTCGGGGCCCGGCTGGGCCCCAGGACCCAACCGGGGCCCCCAGGCCCGCAGGCACAGGGGAAGCCTCCCTGGGCCCTCTGGACCCCGCCCCTGGCACCCTGCCACGTGGCAGGACCCAGGACGGAGCCCGGGGCAGGGAGGCCGCACTCCCCGGGGCCCACAGGGGCCCGGACGGAACTCCTGAACCCAGACGAGCTAGGGGAGGCTCCCCGGACACAATGGAACCCCGTCCCGGGCCTTTGGGAGTGCCACAGGCAGGGGGACGGGGCCCGGGGTCGGAGACCCCTGGACCCAACCGAGGCCCACAGGCACGCAGGCGCAGGGGAAGCATCCCCGGACCCTCTGGACCCCGCCCCTGGCACCCTGCCACGCGGCAGGACCCAGGACGGAGCCCGGGGCGGGGAGGCCGCACTCCCTGGGGCCCCCAGGGGCCCAGACAGAGCTCCTGAACCCAGACAAGAGAGGGGAGGCTCCCCGGACACAACAGAACCCCGTCCTGGGCCTTTGGCAATGCCGCAGGCCGGGGGACGGGGCCCGGTGCCGGAGACCCTGACCCCGGGCCCGGCCGGGCCCCTGGACCCAGCCGGGGCCCGCAGGCACAGGGGAAGCATCCCCGGGCCCTCCGGACCCCGCCCCGGGGCCCGGTCGGGCCCCTGGACCCAGCCAGGGCCCCTAGGTCTGCAGGCGCAGGGGAAGCCTCCCTGGGCCCTCTGGACCCCGTCCCGGGCACCCTGCCACGCAGCAGGACCCAGGACGGAGCCCGGGGTGGGGAGGCTGCCCTCCCCGGGGGCCTCAGTGGCCCGGCCGGAGCTCCTGAACCCAGCCGAGCGAGGGGAGGCTCCCTGGCCACAACGGAACCCTGTCCCGGGCACACTGCCACGCGGCAGACCCCGGGACCGAACCAGGGCAGCATCCGGGCCCGTCCAGCTGCCGGCTGAGGACCGAGAGGGGTCCAAGAGTACCCTGTCCCTAGTAATCCGGAGGAAGGCTACCCCCCTTTCTTGAAACCTGCGCGCTCCGAGTGACGGAGGGGACCCTTGGGGTGAACGCGCCCGGCCTCCTGGAGCCCTGGTTGGGATACGGGAGGTGAATGGACACTCATCGGGACTTCCAGGCCAGCCCAGCCATCTGGCCCCCCTTATAGGAAAGCATTGCGCGCGACCAGATGGCCGAGGGGAAAGGAGCGACCAGATGGCTGGCAACTGAAAGGACTCCCGTCTGCCCACCCAGAGCCGGGTCATAGCGGTAGGGCTCCCGCCTGATCCAAGGGCTCGGTGGGCTCTGCTTCCCGGGGGGGACTCTGGTACAGCGGCTGGGCCTCAGGCATGAGGAGGACCGACGGAGCTCTTGGGCCCGGGCGCCCCGGGGGGAGGACTGCCCGGGACCCGTGGCGCCCATCCCTGGGCACTTTGCCACGCCGCGGGCCGGAGGAGGGAAGCCCCGGACGCATGGGAGGAAGTTGCCCGGGCGTAGCCCATCTGGTCCCCGGTAAAGAACCGCCAGCCCCGGAGGGGTCTTCAGGCACACCCTGCCCCTACTAATCCGGAGGAAGGCTACCCCCCTTTCTTGTAACCCGCGTGCTCCGAGTGACGGAGGGGACCCTAGGCGCGGATGCGCCCGGCCTCCTGGAGCCCTGGCTGGGATCCAGGAGGCGAATGGACCCTCATCAGGACTACCAGGCCAGCCCGGCCATCTGGTTGCCCCATTGGAAAGCATTGCGCGCGACCAGATGGCCGAGGGGAAAGGAGCGACCAGATGGCCGGCAACTGAAAGGACTCCCGTCTGCCCACCCAGAGCCGGGCCATAGCGGTAGGGCTCCCGCCTGATCCAAGGGCTCGGTGGGCTCTCCTTCCCGGG
>NC_140579.1:1106920467-1106940467 GCF_964204655.1 Triturus cristatus
TGATACCATCACCTTGGACAGGGAGATTTGCCCATTTCTCAAATTCTTCTTTCCTCCAGTCATATGTTGCTATCAAATTTAGTTCATGACTCAGAGATCTACTGCCTACTATGTTGAGTTTGTGTGTTTTAATGATGTTATCAATTTTTTCATTGATTACTTCTCCTGCATACATGAATGAATGAGCTATGTACAGGTCTGGAGCTTCCCTGAGATACAATAAGTTATTAACTTTGTTCAGACCAATTGTCGTACATAGCTTTGGAATACTGAGGCCCCCAAAGGATCTTTTCGAGTACAGGAGACCATCACATGTGTATGCAGGAAGGTGTAGGAAATGTTTGACATACTTTCTAATTGTTTGATCCAGAATGTTTAAAGTTTTCGCTTCTGTTCCTGTCATTTCCAGTTTAAATGACAGTTTAGGGATCAAGTATTTACAGAATATTTCTATTTTCTGTGTGGGCTTAAGTGGTAGATTGTCGAGTTTTTGAGCCCAGTCAACAAGAACCTCATTAATTTTGTTGTTGCTTGAATGGCCGGTGTGTGGATCGAAGTTCAGTCCGAGGTATCTCTCACTTTCTCCTGGGTGGATGTTTTCAATGTTTTGTTTTTCAAATTGCCATGGTCTACAGTTGTTTACTAGGATCTTATCTTTACGATGACTTATATAAAATCCATGTGTTTTTTTCACATTAAGTTTTAATCCTGTTATTTTACTGAATTTTTCAATGATTTTCAGATTTGTACTCATTCCTTCCCAGGTGTTGCTGAGTACTGCGATGTCATCGGCAAAGGCCAGAGCGGTGATTTGCTTGATGAGATTATTGGAACCAAATGTGAAGCCCTTGCCTTCTTTCTGAAGATCACAGATCAGAGGATCCATGGCAATATTAAACAGCAGTGGGGATAAAGAGTCACCTTGTTTAACTCCTGACTTCATTGTTATTTCTGGAGTTGCTTCATTGTTTTTTCCCTTGAAAAATGTTGTTGAGTCAGTGTATAAGTCTTTTATTATGTCTCTGATGCATGATGGAACCCTGTGTCTTTCAAGACTCTGTAGAATATGACCATGGCTGACAGAGTCAAAAGCTTTTGATATATCTATGAACACCACTGCCAACGAGCTTCTGTTCTTTCGTGCCCCTTTTATAATGTTTTGCAGAAGAGTCAGATTTTCGAGACAACCTCGCACCTTCATGAAGCCTTTTTGTCTCGTATTTATTTCAACGAAAAATGTGAGTCTTTTGGTTAATATTTTTGTGAACAGCTTCATGAATGCCGTACCGATAGTAATTGGACGCCAATTACTTATCTTTTTGAGTTCGCTAATCGGTACATTCTTGGGTATTAGTATTGACCTGTTCTTCTTAATACTTTCTGGTACTCTTCTCATCAATAGCCAAGACGATAAGATTCTGGGTAGTAGTCTTGGTTGCCTGCTATGCACTTTATTTAAGTCATTCAGACCAATTTTATCAGGCCCCACTGCTTTCTTTAAATCTGATTCATCAAAGGCTTTAGTTACTTCGAGCAGTGTAATTTCTTTACATAAACTTCCAATTTCCCATTCATCTGGTATCCGGTCAATTGGGATGAATTTGGGATTTTTCTTGTTCTCTTTTTCAATTATGCCTTTATAGTATTGGAAGATTTCATCAGCACTGATTTGACAAGTGGCATCTTCTGCCCCATCAGTGATTATCCTGGCAATTTTCTTTTTGTCTTTTTGGAACATTGTCTGATATTCTTTGTAACTGCCCCTTGATTTTGTATATTTTTTCTTTTGTGTTTGATTGCGCCTTCCATCTTTCTTTGGTATCTTGTTTTGTCCAGGGGCAGTCTGTTGCTCAACTTGAGCAGAGTTCATAGGTTCATTGTCGGGTTCGCTCGATAGTTCGGTATGATTTGATGGTTCAGGACTTATATCATTGGTGTTTTCTGATATATAAGTCACTATCTCATCCATCAGATCCATAGCAGCATCATGATGCTGGATGTTTTTTGTGTACTTTTCGATTTCTGTGATTCTATCATTCAGCTCATCAAAGTTTCTTATTTTTGGCGCTCGTTTCCGATTGATAAAGTCTCTGCGCCTTTCTGTTGTTACTTCAACTGCAATCTCTGGTTCATCGCAGGAGTCATTCTCAGAGACATTGGATGCTTGCAGTACATCCTTTGTCGATTTTTTGCTCTTATCTCTTCTATCTCTTCTTTTTTCTGCAATTTGTTTACTATTTTTATTGTCAAAATGCGGGACCATCAGCGCATTAATGTTTCTTTTGTTCTCGTACACTTTTTCCAATTCTGTTAATAACAATATTTCCTCCTGTGACCATAGTTTTGATGGTTTGCTGCTTGCTAGAGCTGCCAGTCTAGCCTCATTTTGCGCTCTTGGATGTGCGTGCCGAGCATGTTGTGAAACTCCAATCTTTGTTCCAAATCTGAGGTCACAGTAGCTGCACAGGAATGACAGCTCTCCTTTTTGAGGTCTTCCTTTACATTTTGCATAGTGACATGCAATATTGTGATATTCGGCTTCTTTGTCACATTTTGAACAATACGCTTTGAGATAGAAGCCTTTATGCTTGTTGGAGACATGTTTTCTCAATTCTTTGAAGGTTCCCATTATGTCTCCACACAAGTCACATTTATACTTTTCGTTTGGGTATTTCCAATATGTGACTTTTTTGGAGTAGTCACTTTTCTTTGTTACCAGTTCTTTGCTGATTTCGTATACATCCGGTAGGTTTTCAAAATTGGCTGTATCAATGTTATTCTTGGCTGAGGAGGCCACAAATTCAATGGTTTCGCTGAGGTCTATTGTTTTGTCTTCTTCTGCTTCTGAGGGTGAACTAAGGCCTATAACGTGACCTGGATCGTTGTTGTTTGTTGCATTGTTTGAAGCTAGTGCTGGTTTGTCAAATTCGGTGAGGAGGTTAATGATTTCTTGAAAAGACAGCACCTCCTTACGCCATCTTAGCGGGGTTTTTATTCTCCAGGAACTACCCCATCTGGAAATGTGTTCGTTTGCTTCGCCACTTCTCACTATCACGCTCGCTGCCATGATAGAACCTTGTTTAGCCTGTCTCTATATACTTCTCTACGCAGAGTCTAGTACCATAGAGGCAGTTACCGGCGGGACCACTGGGAGGTAAAGGCCACTACAACTGAGAATAGGTTAAGAGAGTCATAGTTACTTAAGAGAGTCATAGTTACTCCTGCCGTTTACCCGCGCTTCATTGAATTTCTTCACTTTGGCATTAAGAGCACTGGGTAGAAATCACATCGCGTCAACACCAGCCTCGGGCCTTCGCGATGCTTTGTTTTAATTAAACAGTCGGTGTAGGAGAGTGGGGTCTGCTTTCTATGTTCACCCCCACTTTTTGCTTTCGCTTTACTGGTTTTCGACTTAGATGTGGCTGTGGGCCTGCTAACCAGACCCACAGCCCTGCTGTTCTCTCTCTAAATTGATACTATGTACTTTAGGTGCATAACCCATTTGGATAGGATCACCTTATTGGCCCCTGTACAGTGTACCTTAGGTACCCAGGGCATAGGTGTACCCTAGGCCTACCAGGGGCTGCAGCATGTATTATGCCACCCCTGGCCTGGCCTTCCATTATGACACAACTGGCTGATCACTCAGCTGCGGCAAGGTCGTGTAATCACTCCTTGCTTAGGTGTAGTATTCCTATACCTAACTTACATATAGACACATGTGTACCTATCAGCCATTCCTATGGCAGGCCTTAACAATCCTGGAGGCAGAGTGCTTGGTAACATGTGAGATGGTGCTCTAGCATGAGCTGAGCCTGTCTGCAGCTTTCGGAACCATGTCCTTATAGCTGTTCTATGATATAGCCTACCATATACTCTTAAAGTGCCTTATAATCTTAAACGGTTATGGTAACTATGATTTAGCTTTATCAAAACATGTCGTGTAAGGTGTCTAACACTTTGGAATCATACCCCCATCCCATTTCTGGGGAGGAGGATATTATCCCTCCCTTCTAGAGGGAGAAGACATGTTGTAACCTACTTAACCGGTTAAAGTTAACCAGAGCCCCAGCATCACAAAATGGATGCTGCTGCCACAGACACGAGTCTGACCTCCTGCTGCTGGGAGTGATCCCGGCAAGGGAGGCTTGGACAATAGGTTTCCTGCCTTGGGAGGTGCGAGCACCACCCCAGACAGGCCTTAGTGTATTGGGGCAGGGAGGGATGAAAAGAATGAGACATGCCTGGGGCACACAAGGTGTCCTGTGCATAGTCCAGTTCAAACCGGTGCTGGGGCACTCCAGCCCCAGTCCTGGCGCGAAACTGGACAAAGGGAAGGGGGTGTAACCACCCCCCTCCCAGGTCCCACCCATAAGGCGTGACCTAGCAGGCAACCCAGCCCCCCAGATTAGTATAAGAGTGGTAGCTGGGCCCCAGGAGATTAGATTATCCTGAACCTGCAACTTGAACAGAAACTCTGGACCTTCGACATTCGACGAAAGAAGAAGACTGAAGAATCTCCCTTGTGGCCAAGGAGTGGCTACCCTGTGCAAACAGGCACCATCAAGAGACTACCCTTTGCTTTGCTGAAGTTCTACGAGGGACCGACTGCAGAGCCCGACCAGAGCCTTGACTTCCAGACTTCTCCGACCCTGATCCACATCCACAGTCGAGCTGAGATCCGTGGAGGCGACGAGAGACGTGGGACCGGCTACCTGGGAAAAGTGGCTAGTATCTTCCAGCGCAGCTTCTGAGGCACCCTCGAAGTTGTGCACCGGGGATTGAGAAGCCCCAACCCCAAGCACCATCTGCACCGAAGATCAGCCCCCCACACTCCACGAGTCCTGCGTGGGGCCCTTCTGCAATTTCCTGCTTGCCGCGTCTGTCCGGTTGCTTGCCCGTTGGCTAGTGGCCTTTGTGACGACGCACCCTGAAATCTCCACTGCTGGTTTGGCTCCTCCAGACTGGCTCCCGCTTCCTTGCAAAAGAGAAGCACCCCAGACCTTCCTGGTCTGCACCAGAAGCAAGTCCTCCGTTCTTCGTGGGTTCCGCTTGCCAAGGCTTGGTGAGTCCTAGTTCGACTTCGACGCCGCCGACAGCAAGAGCCTTCGTGGGACAGCTCGCCTCCTGGTCCTGGTTGTCCTCGACGTCTCCTGGTACCCGTGGCTGCAGCGACAAGCTTCACCTTTCACCTGCAATCTTTACGACATCGCCTGGTTCCTTCCCAGTTCCACGTGGTCAATGGCTAGTGACCTTGACTCTGTCCCTTCTGCTTGCAGGTCTCCTCTCTTCTTGATGCCAGCCTTGGGATCCACCGGACACTCTTCACTGACTGCCTGTCAGCAACTTTCCTTCAGGCATCCATAGAAGTCCACGACGAAACCCGACGCAAGTTCACACCTATGCACCCGCAGCCCGTGGGCTAGGTAACTTTGGTACTTCGGTGCTCACAAGGGTAGTGACTATCCTAGGGTCTAGTTTCTGAGTGTCGACTCTCTAGCTGCTTCATAAGTGTCCTTAAACTGTTAAATTCTAACTGCTAGTAATTCTATCGACTTTTACGCATTACGCGTGAGTGTTTCCACTCTGCACCTGAATCCTGTGGGCCTCCCACTTCCTAACTGTTGCTAGTGTAGTGTAGCCCCAGCGATTCCCTAGACCTAGGCCTATCCTATTTCCGTGATAGTGGTCCTTATACCACTTCTTTAGTATATGGTTTGCGTGGCCCCTAGGGCCAAACTGTATTACTTACCTGTGTGACTTAATGTATGCATAAATAAGACTGTGTTGTACTTACCTCTAATCTCATAAAGAGTGCTGAGGGTTTGACTAGAATAAATACACTTTATTTTATATATATATCTGTTGTGGTGTCCTTTCATTTGGTATTCAAGGTATTATATATGGTATCACAGCTGGCTTCACATGCCATTCAGAGTTTAGCCTAAGACTGCTTTTGTCCATGCTACCACTAGGATAGCTGGTCTATAAGGTTGACTTTACAACCAATCACCATAAGGGTTGTTTGGACTGATATAAGGTGTACACTAGAACTAGTGACATCATACATCAGGCCAACTTCTCACATTGGCGAGCAGCGGTTGGGATCTGAGCTTGCTGTTGTAATACCATTGTAATCTTGAGATACTAAATTGAAAGATCACACAGATATTGTTTAGGTACATATAACATTGATTATAATACTTAAGTCCTACTGGAATTAGTGGTTGTAGGTTGAAGGGAGTAACACACCCTGACTACAAATACCAGAGAGGTTTAGTAGAAACAACTAGTGTAGGTAGGTGCACACACCACACCCTCACTAGATCATGTCTCTGGGAGGAGATCAAATAGATGCTCTCTCAGGAGGGGCAGGTCTGAAGAAGACCCCCTCTAGATATGATACCCTAACTTTTCAGGAGATGAGACAATTGTGTACCTCCAGAAAGTTAAAACAGGGTACAAACCCTACCCTCCTTCAGCTAGTACAACTCCTAGAGGAGTATGATACTTTTAGGGCCTCACAGGCCAGTACCCTAGGTACAAAGGAGGGTCTACCCACCACAGATGAGTCAGATGGGACTTCAGATGAAGAGGTAGACAGCCAGGGCCAAGTAGGAAGACTTAGCCAGGCTAACCTAAGCTTACATGGGAGTTTGCATGGGGTCCCCCCATACAGACCCCCAAGTGGGCTTACCCAGAGAAGCAGGAGAGACAGATCCCCTTCAAGGGAATCCATCCACTCCCATGTCTCTAGCATCTCTAATGCTTCCTCTCACAGGGGAATGACTTCCCCTGAGAGAAAGGAGCATGAAGCCAGAATGAGGGAAGCTAATCTGAGGATTCAGAGGGAAGAACTTGCCCTTGCCAAGGAGAAGCTTGCTCTGGCTAGAGAGCAAAAGTTAAGTGGGTCAGAACCCACTGGTGGCAGCAATATCCCTAAGGATAGAGACAGGCACTATGATAATAGAAACCTGAGCACGATTGTCCCTCCCTACAAGTGTGGGGATGACATCCACAAATGGATAACTGCTTTGGAGAGAGCTTGCAAAGTACAGCAGGTACCCCAAAGTCAGTGGGCAGCTATCTTGTGGCTCTCCTTCTCTGAGAAGGGTAGAGACAAGCTCCTCACAGTTAGTGATGAGGATGCAGACAATTACACTGTCCTGAAGAGTGCTCTAATTGATGGGTGTGGCCTAACCACTGAACAATACAGGTTGTTGTTCAGGGATACCCAGAAGACACAGACTCGGGACTGGACTGACTTTGTAGATTGTGCCACTAAGGCTCTGGAAGGCTGGCTAGTGGGAAGTAAGGTTAAGGACTATACAGGATTGTATAATTTGATCATGAGAGAGCAAATTCTTAACAACTGTCAAAACCAGCTACTGCATCAACACCTGATTGATTCTGATCTGACTTCTCCCCAAGAATTGGGAAAGAAGGCAGATAGATGGGTCAGGACTAGGCCTGGGCAAAAATTTCGTTCCGTTCGCGGAAATTGCGATAATTTGACATTTTTGCGTTCCGCGGAGAGCGCGAAGATGTCAAAAATTCCGGTTTCCGCAGCTTGGCGATAATTTGTTTCTTGCTCGCGCTGTAAAATGATACATTCTCGCGCGCGCGCGATCGCCTTACCTGATTCCCTGCGTTCGCCGACAAGTTTTCTTGATCCGGTCGCGTTCTCCATGAGATGTTGTATTGTTTTTAGCCATTTGCGCTGTCTCGCGACAGTTCGCGCCCGCAGTGACGTCATGCGTCGCGCGATCACGTCTTTCTTCTCGCGATCATGCACCGCGAGAACAACTCAAAACAAGATGGCCGCGCCCGCAAGCAGCCACATGGGTAAGTTGGCGACCCGCAACCATGCAGAAAATCGCGCGAACATGCCGGAAAAAAACTTCCGCATCTTCGCGATATTTCTGCTTGTTTGCGATAATTTTAAACATTCTCGCGATAATTTGCGAAGGTTAATTCCGCAAATTCCGCCCACCCCTAGTCAGGACTAGAGTTAAGCAGAAAAACCAGAACCAGGGCGGTGATCAGAAAAAGGCAGACCAGAAGGGTAATGACCAGAAACAAAAAGACCAGAAGTCTTCACCAGGCCCCCAAAAGTCTCAGGGGGAGGGTGGTCCCAAAAAGGATAAAAAGAAAGATGGCCAAAAGCAACCATGGTGCAACTATTGTAAGTCCAACTCACATTGGTTTAGTGAGTGCACCAAAAAGGATAAGCCCCCAGCCACCATTGCCCCTAAGGCAACTGTACCCCCTAGTCCAGCTGTAAGTGGTGGTTCCCAGCAAAAGGGTGTAGTAGGGTTAACCCTGGGAACTGAGGAGGATTCTGGCCTAGTCAGAATACCTACTCAGGCTATTCTGATCTGTGATGGGGACTTAGCTTTGTCCTCTACTGTAGGCCCCAGTAACCTGGGCAAGTACAGACAGACTCCTTTTATCAACCAAAGAATGGCTCAGGCCTACAGGGACACTGGGGCTAGTGTCACAATGGTGACACCTGCCTTTGTGGACCCTGGACAGATCATACTAGGTGAGAATTACCTAGTGACCAACGCTAGCAATGCCACTACCTCCCATAGTGTGGCTATTGTTAACTTCTCCTGGGGAGGGGTAACTGGCCTCAAGAAAGTTGTTGTTAGTTCAGACCTTCCTGTAGACTGTTTACTGGGAAATGATCTTGAAACTTCAGTTTGGTCTGAAGTGGAGTATAGGACCCATGCAGAAATGCTGGGGATAGATGCACATGTCCTTGCTGTGACCAGGTCACAGGCCAAAAAGTGCACCACTGAACAAGTGCTTGATCCTGAAACTATGGACCAGTCACAACCCAAGAGAAAGAGCAGTAGGGTTAAGACTGTGCCTTCCCCCCTGCCGCAGGTGGTGGATCAGCCCTCCCAGGAGGATGATTCTGAGAGTCCTGAAGGAACTGTCCTAGAAGAACTTGAACCTGATCAGGTTGAGTTTCTTGGAACAGGGGGACCTTCAAGGGCAGATCTGAGGCAGGCTCAATTAGACTGCCCCTCTCTTGAACCCCTCAGACAGCTGGCTGCTGCTGAGGCTGCAGGGAATGCTCAAGGTACCCATAGAGTGTATTGGGATGAAGGGCTACTGTATTCAGAGGCTAGAGACCCCAAGCCTGGTGCATCCAGGAGGTTGGTCATACCACTGAAGTTCAGAGGCTTCCTTCTTACCTTGGCCCATGATATTCCCCTTGCAGGACACTTAGGCCAGAACAAGACTTGGGACAGGCTTGTCCCTCACTTTCACTGGCCCCATATGTCAGAAGATACCAAGGAGTTTTGTCGCTCCTGTGTCACCTGCCAAGCCAGTGGCAAATCAGGTGGCACCACAAAGGCCCCCCTCATACCACTACCTGTGGTGGGGGTCCCCTTTGAAAGAGTGGGCATAGATATTGTAGGACCAATGAACCCACAAACAGCATCTGGGCACAGATTCATGCTGGTGATAGTGGACCATGCCACCAGGTATCCAGAAGCTATTCCCCTGAGGACCACAACAGCTCCTGTTGTGGCAAGGGCCCTGCTTGGAGTATTCTCCAGAGTGGGCTTTCCAAAGGAGGTCATTTCTGACAGAGGTGCCAACTTCATGTCAGGATACTTGACTGCAATGTGGAAGGAGTGTGGCGTGAACTACAAGTTCACCACACCCTATCACCCACAGTGCAATGGGCTTGTTGAGAGATTCAACAAGACCCTAAAGGGAATGATAAAAGGTTTACCAGACAAGCCTAGGCGAAGATGGGACATCCTTTTACCCTGCCTTCTGTTTGCTTACAGAGAGGTCCCACAAAAGGGGGTTGGCTACAGCCCTTTTGAGCTTTTGTTTGGGCATCCTGTAAGAGGACCACTATGTTTAGTAAGGGAAGGATGGGAGAGACCTCTCAGACAACCCAAACTTGATATAGTGGATTATGTACTTGGTCTCCACTCCAGGATGGCAGAGTATATGAAGAAGGCTTCTAAAAACCTTGAGGCAAGCCAAGAACTCCAAAAAGCTTGGCATAACCAAAAGGCTGTGCTGACTGTTTACCAGCCAGGGCAGAAAGTGTGGGTGTTGGAGCCAGTGGCCCCAGCAGCACTCCAAGACAAATGGTCTGGACCCCACACTATTGTTGAGAAAAAGGAAGAAGTCACCTACTTGGTGGACCTTGGGACTCCCAGAAACCCCCACAGGGTGCTTCATGTCAACAGATTAAAGACATATGTTGACAGGGCAGACATGGGCTTACTCATGGCTACAGATGAGGGGCAGGAGGAAGAGAGTGACCCTCTCCCAGACCTGTTGACTCAGAACCCTGATGATGGCTCAGTTGATGGTGTGGTCTTTTCTGACAGCCTCACTGTCCATCAGCAACAGGACTGCAGACAGGTTCTGCAATCCTACAGACATATGTTCTCTCTGACCCCAAGTCAGACAACCTGGTGCACCCATGAGGTGGACACTGGTGACAGTCTGCCTGTGAAGAGTAAAATCTACAGGCAACCTGACCATGTCAGGGACTGCATAAAAGTTGAGGTACAAAAGATGTTGGAGCTGGGAGTCATTGAACCTTCAGAGAGCCCTTGGGCTAGTCCTGTAATCCTTGTGCTAAAGCCTCACACCCAAGATGGTAAGAGAGAGATGAGGTTTTGCGTGAATTACAGAGGTCTCAATGCTGTCACTAGGACAGATGCCCACCCAATACCTAGGGCAGATGAGCTCATTGACAGACTGGCAGCTGCTAAGTTTTTGAGTACATTTGACCTGACAGCAGGCTACTGGCAAATCAGACTAGCTGAGAATGCAAAGGCCAAAATTGCTTTCTCGACCCCAGGAGGACATTATCAATTTGTGGTAATGCCCTTTGGTTTGAAGAAGGCACCTGCCACTTTCCAAAGGTTGGTTAATCAAGTCCTTACTGGGTTGGATGATTATTGTGCAGCTTATCTTGATGATATTGCTGTCTTTAGCTCCACCTGGGAGGATCACCTGGTCCACCTGAGGAATGTTTTAGAGGCCCTGCAAAAGGCAGGCCTCACTATCAAGGCCACTAAGTGCCAGATAGGGCAGAGCAAGGTTGTATACCTGGGCCACCTAGTTGGTGGGGGTCAGGTTCAACCACTGGAGAGCAAATTCCGGACCATAAAGGACTGGACTCCTCCAACTACCCAGACTCAGGTCAGAGCTTTCTTGGGCCTGACTGGGTACTACAGAAAGTTTGTTAAGAACTATGGGTCCATTGTGACACCACTTAATGACTTGACCTCTAAGAAAATGCCAAAGAAAGTTCAGTGGACAGTAAGCTGTCAAAAAGCATTTGATGACCTGAAGCAGGCCATGTGCAGTGCACCTATTCTGAAAAGTCCAGACTACTCCAAAGAGTTCATTGTCCAGACAGATGCTTCTGAGTTAGGTGTGGGAGCTGTTCTTTCACAACTGAATATAGATGGTGTTGGAAGGCGGACCCCGAGGAGTCGGTGAGGCCACCAGGGGGGGGGCCCTCTCACTGCACGAAGTAGCCGAGCGCTGCCGAGAAGTCTCCTGAGAGATCCTTCTCCTATCCCGTACTAGCACAGTAACACCACCACACCGGACTCAAGGAGGTTGTCTCAAGACAAGCAATTCTTTATCATCAATAAAAGGTTACGAGTTCAATATTTACACGAAGGGATCGAGGGATCCACCAAAAGTCTCAATGTCTCTTTGGAAGGGTAGGGGTAGCGGGACAGTCTTTGGCAGGAATGTGGTACGAGGGTACCTGGGGCCCAGTTCTTATCCTCACGCTGGAGGACCTCCGATCTCGGAGGGGTCGAGCCGCGACGGCGTCAGCAGGGCTCTGGCGTACAGTTCGTGGAGAGCCGCGATTCAATCAGCAGGGCTCTCAAGATGGTTTCTGCTCAGCTCGAGCCGCGACGTCGTCAGCAGGGCTCCGAGGAAGGTTCCAGCGAGGTTGGGCCGCGACAGCGTCTGCAGGGCTCCGATGTTCCAGGTGGTTCAGAAAAGGGTTCACAGGAGGGAGCCGCGACGCAGTCAGCAGGGCTCGTGATGGTTCCGGCAAGAGTTCGTCTCCGTAGGGTCAGCCGCGATTCGATCAGCAGGGCTCTCGACTCCGGGATACAACTGCCGAGCTGTGGTGGGGTCGCCCCAGATATAGGTCTGGAGCCCTTTGATGTCCGGACCTATGCGCCCGAGGGGGCGGAGTGGCCGGGTGGAGGTGGCCAGACGCCCAGCAGGAGAGGTGCCAGGCCCATGGGAGTTTGCAGGGTGATCACACCTCGAGAGGGGAGGACAGTTGGGGGTCCCATCGATACTGTCCTCCGCCGGGGCGATGAATGGTTCCTGCGGCACCCCCTGGCCAGTTCGTGGTGCCTCGATGTCGGGGCTTCGCTGGGGTCGAGGCTGGGTTGAGCGGGGTCGCGCCGGCTGGGGCACGGTGTGACGTGGATGCCAACAAGATGGCGGAGCCACGAGGAGTATGCGACCACGTGCAGCTCCGGGTGAAGGGCCTTGGTGCAGTCCAGACGGGTGGCCCGTGACGGTCGGGGCGGGGAACGGCCACAATCCAGGGGGTTAAGGACCACGCCACGAGGCCAGGTCCAACAGGCGTCCCCCCCAGCCGAAGGCATGGAGAGTCACCCATCTCCTTGGGGATTCTCCTCGTCAAGGCGGAAGAAGCGGGACAGGCCGTCGGCGTTGGCGTGGTCATTGCCGGGCCGGTGTTCGACGTCAAAGTCCATCCCTTGTAGCGAGATGGACCATCGCAGCAGCTTGGGGTTCTCGCCCCGCATTCGCATTAACCATTGCAAGGGCCGGTGGTCGGTCTGGACCCGGAAGTGGGCGCCAAAGAGGTAGGGCCGGAGCTTCTTGAGGGCCCACACCACAGCGAAGGCCTCGCGCTCAATAGTGCTCCAGCGTTGCTCCCGGGGCAGTAGTCGCCGGCTGATGAAGGCCACTGGTCTGTCGAGCCCCCTTTCGTCAGTTTGGGAGAGGACGGCCCCGACCCCATACTCGGAGGCGTCCGTCTGTACCACGAACTCCTTCTGGTAGTCCGGGGCTTGCAGCACCGGAGCAGTACACATGGCCGTTTTGAGGGTGTCGAAGGCTGTTTGGCAGCGGGGTGTCCAGTGTACCTTCTTGGGCTGTTTTTTGGACGTTAACTCTGTGAGGGGGCCAACAATGCTCCCATAGTCCCGGATAAACCGCCGGTAGTATCCGGTGAGGCCCAGGAAGGCCCGGACAGCGGTCTGGGTAGTGGGGGGTTCCCAGGTCTGGATGGCATCTATCTTCGCTTGGAGGGGGGCCACCTGCCCGCTCCCCACTTGATGGCCCAGGTAGGTCACGGATCCGTGGCCGATTTGGCATTTGCTGGCCTTGATTGTGAGCCCGGCCCGCTGGAGGGCGGCCAGGACGGCCTCCAGGTGGAGGAGGTGCTCTGCCCAGTGGTTGCTGTACACGGCAATGTCATCGAGGTAGGCCGCGCTGAAGGCCTCAAGCCCGGCCAAAACCTTGTTCACCAGTCTTTGGAAGGTGGCCGGGGCGTTCTTCATTCCGAAGGGCATCACCCGAAAGTGGTAATGCCCATCCGGAGTCGAAAAGGCGGATCTTTCTTGGGCGCCGGGGGTGAGCTGGATTTGCCAGTACCCGGCGGTGAGGTCCAGCGTGCTCAAGTAGCGAGCGGCCCCTAGGCGGTCGATCAGTTCGTCGGCCCGGGGTATCGGGTGTGCGTCCGTCTTGGTTACTACATTCAGGGCTCGGTAGTCCACGCAGAATCGCAACTCCGGGGGGTGACCGGGAGCTGCGGCCTTGGGCACCAGGACGACAGGGCTGGCCCACGGGCTGTCGGAAGGCTCGATGACCCCCAGGGCCAGCATCTTCGCTACTTCGGCCTGGATGCAGGCCCGCACTCGGTCAGGCACCCGGTAGACTCTGTGTCGTATGGGGGGGTTCTCCCCGGTGTCGACGTCGTGGACGCACCAGTGGGTCACCCCCGGGGTGAGAGAGAAGAGGGCTGCGTAGTCCCGCAGTAATCGCTGGCAGTCGTTGCGCTGCTCCGGGGTCAGGGACGAGGCGAGTTGGACCCCTTCGATCGATCCATCGTGACTGTCGGATTGCAAGAGGTCGGGCAAGGGCTCGGAGTCGTCCTCGCCCCCCTCGTCGGTCGCCAGCAGCAGGCTCAGTTCGGTCCGGGCGAAGTGGGGTTTTAGCCTGTTCGCATGTAGGACCCGGAGGGGGTTCCGGGGGGACTCCAGATCGACCAGGTAGGTGACGGGACTTTTCTTCTCCACCACCTGGAAGGGCCCGGTCCACTTGTCCTGGAGGGCGCCGGGTTCGACCGGGGCCATGACCCATACTTTCTGACCTGGCTCGAATTCTACCATAGAAGTGTTGCGATCGTACCACCGCTTCATGTCCTCCTGGCTGGCCTCGAGGTTGGCTTCGGCTATGGCTCGGAACTTGCGGGTCTGGTTTCGGAGGGTCAGGAGGTATCGGTAGACGTCAGGAGGGGCGCCTCGGGGCTTCATCTCCCAGCCCTCCTTGACCAGGCTGAGTGGTCCGCGGACCGGGTGCCCATACAATAGTTCAAACGGGCTGAACCCCAGGGACTTCTGCGGGACCTCCCGATAGGCAAACAGGAGGCAGGGCAGCAGGACATCCCATTTCCGCCTGAGGGGTTCTTCCAGGCCCTGGATCATCCCTTTCAATGTTCGGTTGAACCGCTCAACCAGTCCGTTCCCCTGAGGGTGATATGGGGTCGTGAACTTGTATGTGACCCCGCATTGTTGCCACAGGGACCGCATGTACCTGGAGATAAAGTTCGTGCCACGGTCGCTCACCACTTCGCTGGGGAATCCCACTCGGGAGAAGATCCCCATCAAGGCCCGGCCTACCACAGGGGCCGTTATAGTTCTGAGCGGGACCGCCTCCGGGTACCTGGTGGCGTGGTCCACGAGGACCAGGATGAAGCGGTGGCCCAGGGCGGTTTGGGGGTCCAGGGGTCCCACAATGTCGATTCCGACTCGTTCAAACGGGGTGCTGACGGCGGGAAAGGGCTGGAGGGGGGCCTTGACCCGACCCCCCGTCTTTCCGCTGGCTTGGCGGGTCTGGCAGGACCGGCAGTGGTTGTCCACATCTCTCCGCATCCGGGGCCAGTAGAAGTGGGTCACCAGACGACTGTACGTTTTGTCTTGCCCCAAGTGTCCGGCGAGGGGCACATCATGGGCCAGGTTGAGAAGGAACTCCCGGAAGCGGAGGGGGACCACCAACACGCGGCCGGCCCCGAGTTCTGCCACTTTCTGTTCACTGTACAACAGGCCCTCGGCCCAGTAGATCCAGTGGGTGCCGGTCTGGTCACCGTTGGCTTGCGCGGTCGCCTGCTGTCGGACCCCTTCGAGAGAGGGACAGGACTGTTGCTCTTGCTGGAACTGCTCTCGGGTGGGGCCCCCTTCATGTTGCCATTGCGTCAGTTCTGGTAGGGCGCTCGGAGAAGCCATCTCTTCGGGGGAGGATTCGCTGGGCCCGGGGTCGGTGTCCGCCTCCTCCTCGCTGCTGGCGGGAGGGGGTGTGAGCCCCTCGGATCGGGCAGTCCCGGAGGTCGAGGAGGAGCGGGGGGCCTGGGCGGTCATGGACCGGGTGATGGCGCAGGCCCAATCAGCCAGTCCCAACATTCGGAGGTGCTCTCGTCGTTCTACTTGAGCCCAGGGGGAACTCTCCAAGTCGTTCCCCAGGAGGCAGTCGACCGGGGCGTCGTCGCGCACCGTCACCTTCAGCAGGCCCGTCACCCCTCCCCACTCGAAGGGGACCAGGGCCATCTGGCATAGGCTTTCACTGTTGTCGGCCGTCCGCACAGGGCACAGCACATTCGGTAGAATCTGTTCAGGGGTCACCAGGTGGCAGCGGACAGCGGTGATACTGGCGCCGGTGTCGCGAAGGGCTTCGGCCCGTTGTCCGTTGACCGTGACCTGCTGCCGGTACTTCTGGGTGTTGGTTGGGATGGGGGTGCAGGGTACCATCTCTCGGCTACCCAGGCAGACCAGGGACATGGCTGCCGGCTCCCACTCAGTGTTTTCTCGGTCGAGGGCCTCTTCTTCCTCCTCTCCCCCCAAGGCGGCGGCTGTCAGCTGCCGGGGCGGGGGCCCGCCGGCCCCGTTTCTTCGGTTCAGGGGGCAGGCCGGGTCGCTGGCAAAGTGTCCGGTTTGTTGGCAGCCATAGCAGGTCACTGGTGGCCGTGGTCCGGGTCGGGCCGGGCCCACCCTTCGCGCTAGGCTCGGGGAGAGATGTGGCTGCGGTGGCCCTCGAGGGGGGCTCCTGGGGGCCCCAGCGGGAGGGTCTCGGTTCCTGTTCGGCCCTCCCCCCCCACCGCGCTGGCGTGGGGGTCCGTTGGGGTTCCTCTGGTACTCCCCCATTGAGCTCCGGGGGACCCGGGAGTTGACCCATCGATCGGCCTCGACGGCAAGTTTTCGCGGGTCGGTCATTTTGCTGTCGAGGAGGTGCTGTCTCAGTTCCACGAAGCAATTGTTGGAAAGATGTTCCCAGACGATGAGGTCGACCAGTTGTCCGTAGGTGGTTACTTTGCTGCCTTTGATCCACCCTTCTAGGGCCCGACTGAAAAAGTCCACATATTCCACCCATGTGGTACCCGGGATTTTCTTGCAGTCTCGGAACCGCTGGCGGTACATCTCCGCTGTTAGCCCGTAGCGGGTGAGCAGGGCCTCCTTCATGTGATCGTAGGAGGTCATCACCTCCTCCGGTAGCTGGAGCAGCGTGTCCCGCCCTTCACTCAGGAATCGCCCCCACAGGCCTGCGCCCCAGTCTTTTCGGGGCACCCGATGGGAGGTCATGGCCACCTCGTAGGCCTTGAACCATTGTTGGATATCGTCATTCTTGTAATACTCCTTGACGACCTCCTTCGGGATATGCACCTTGGCCTCGGGGGGCGGTAGAGTGTCTCTAGTACAGGGGGTGTTGGTCCCTCCGTTCTTGGCCTTGATCTCGAGCTCCTTGAGACTGCGCTCGTGCTCAAGAGTTAGTTTTTTTTCCTCCAACTCCCGGTGTCGTCTCTTCTCTTCTATTTCTTCTTGAAGGCGTAGCTGCTCGAGGGCCAGTTTCTTTTCTGCCAGCTGGAGTTCGCCGTCCAGCCGCAGTCGGGCGAGCTCTAGTTCGTGGCTCCGGACCTTTTCCCGCTCTCGTATTTCTTCCTCGGAGAGGCCAGTTTCTAGGCTCTTTCTTCCTCCGGTTGCCGGGGTCAGTGCGGTTGCTGTGGTCTCCGTCAGGGGCAAGGGCCCTTCTTCCTGGGAGGGGCCTGCCCCAGCCTCCAACCATGCCCTCAGAGCTTTCTGCATCTCTTCCTTGGTACCGAGGCTGGTGGTTGCAATGCCTTTGTCTCTGCAGAACTGTTTTAATTCTTTGTGCGTATATTCTTCCAGCCGTTCGGGCTGGAACTCCATTGTCGCGTTGTTTTCCTGGCTGCTCATGATGCTATTCGTTTGGATGGGTAGCTAGTGGGTACTGGCTGGTACGTACTGCGTTCGGCTCGGATCCCGTCGCTGGCCACCAAATGTTGGAAGGCGGACCCCGAGGAGTCGGTGAGACCACCAAGGGGGGGGCCCTCTCACTGCACGAAGTAGCCGAGCGCTGCCGAGAAGTCTCCTGAGAGATCCTTCTCCTATCCCGTACTAGCACAGTAACACCACCACACCGGACTCAAGGAGGTTGTCTCAAGACAAGCAATTCTTTATCATCAATAAAAGGTTACGAGTTCAATATTTACACGAAGGGATCGAGGGATCCACCAAAAGTCTCAATGTCTCTTTGGAAGGGTAGGGGTAGCGGGACAGTCTTTGGCAGGAATGTGGTACGAGGGTACCTGGGGCCCAGTTCTTATCCTCACGCTGGAGGACCTCCGATCTCGGAGGGGTCGAGCCGCGACGGCGTCAGCAGGGCTCTGGCGTACAGTTCGTGGAGAGCCGCGATTCAATCAGCAGGGCTCTCAAGATGGTTTCTGCTCAGCTCGAGCCGCGACGTCGTCAGCAGGGCTCCGAGGAAGGTTCCAGCGAGGTTGGGCCGCGACAGCGTCTGCAGGGCTCCGATGTTCCAGGTGGTTCAGAAAAGGGTTCACAGGAGGGAGCCGCGACGCAGTCAGCAGGGCTCGTGATGGTTCCGGCAAGAGTTCGTCTCCGTAGGGTCAGCCGCGATTCGATCAGCAGGGCTCTCGACTCCGGGATACAACTGCCGAGCTGTGGTGGGGTCGCCCCAGATATAGGTCTGGAGCCCTTTGATGTCCGGACCTATGCGCCCGAGGGGGCGGAGTGGCCGGGTGGAGGTGGCCAGACGCCCAGCAGGAGAGGCGCCAGGCCCATGGGAGTTTGCAGGGTGATCACACCTCGAGAGGGGAGGACAGTTGGGGGTCCCATCGATACTGTCCTCCGCCGGGGCGAGGAATGGTTCCTGCGGCACCCCCTGGCCAGTTCGTGGTGCCTCGATGTCGGGGCTTCGCTGGGGTCGAGGCTGGGTTGAGCGGGGTCGCGCCGGCTGGGGCACGGTGTGACGTGGATGCCAACAAGATGGCGGAGCCACGAGGAGTATGCGACCACGTGCAGCTCCGGGTGAAGGGCCTTGGTGCAGTCCAGACGGGTGGCCCGTGACGGTCGGGGCGGGGAACGGCCACAATCCAGGGGGTTAAGGACCACGCCACGAGGCCAGGTCCAACAGATGGTCAAGACCAGCCCATTGCTTTTATAAGTAGAAGGCTGACCCCTAGAGAGAAACGTTGGTCAGCTATTGAGAGGGAGGCCTTTGCTGTGGTTTGGGCCCTGAAGAAGCTGAGGCCATACTTGTTTGGCACTCACTTCAAGATTCAGACAGACCATAAGCCCCTCTTGTGACTAAATCAGATGAAGGGTGAAAATCCCAAACTTCTTAGGTGGTCCATTTCCCTACAGGGGATGGACTTCACAGTGGAACATAGACCTGGGACTGACCATGCCAATGCAGATGGACTCTCCAGATATTTCCACTTAGAACATGAAGACTCAACTGGTCAAGGTTAGTTTAATGTCCCTAAGTTTGGGGGGGTTGTGTAGGAGAGTAGGGTCTGCTTTCTATGTTCACCCCCACTTTTTGCTTTTGCTTTACTGGTTTTCGACTTAGATGTGGCTGTGGGCCTGCTAACCAGACCCACAGCCCTGCTGTTCTCTCTCTAAATTGATACTATGTACTTTAGGTGCATAACCCATTTGGATAGGGTCACCTTATTGGCCCCTGTACAGTGTACCTTAGGTACCCAGGGCATAGGTGTACCCTAGGCCTACCAGGGGCTGCAGGATGTATTATGCCACCCCTGGCCTGGCCTTCCATTATGACACAACTGGCTGATCACTCAGCTGGGGCAAGGTCATGTAATCACTCCTTGATTAGGTGTAGTATTCCTATACCTAACTTACATATAGACACATGTGTACCTATCAGCCACTCCTATGGCAGGCCTTAACAATCCTGGAGGCAGAGTGCTTGGTAACATGTGAGATGGTGCTCTAGCATGAGCTGAGCCTGTCTGCAGCTTTCGGAACCATGTCCTTATAGCTGTTCTATGATATAGCCTACCATATACTCTTAAAGTGCCTTATAATCTTAAACGGTTATGGTAACTATGGTTTGGCTTTATCAAAACATGTCGTGTAAGGTGTCTAACACTTTGGAATAATACCCCCATCCCATTTCTGGGGAGGAGGATATTATCCCTCCCTTCTAGAGGGAGAAGACATGTTGTAACCTACTTACCCGGTTAAAGTTAACCAGAGCCCCAGCATCACAAAATGGATGCTGCTGCCACAGACACGAGTCTGACCTCCTGCTTCTGGGAGTGATCCCGGCAAGGGAGGCTTGGACAATAGGTTTCCTGCCTTGGGAGGTGCGAGCACCACCCCAGACAGGCCTTAGTGTATTGGGGCAGGGAGGGATGAAAAGAATGAGTCATGCCTGGGGCACAC
>NC_140579.1:1106950467-1106952967 GCF_964204655.1 Triturus cristatus
CAACGGAACCCTGTCCCGGGCCTTTGGGAGTGCCACAGGCCGGGGGACGGGGCCCGGAGCCCCTGACCCGGGGCCCGGCCGGGCCCCTGGACCCAGCCGGGGCTCCCAGGACCACAGGCATAGGGGAAGACTCCCCGGACCCTCCGGACCCCTGCCACGCGGCAGGCCCTGGGACAGAACCAGGGAAGCATCCGTGCCCGGCCCGGCTGAGGACCGAGAGGGGTCCCAGAGTACCCTGTCCCTAGTAATCCGGAGGAAGGCTACCCCCCTTTCTTGAAACCTGCGCGCTCCGAGTGACGGAGGGGACCCTTGGGGCGAACGCGCCCGGCCTCCTGGAGCCCTGGTTGGGATACGGGAGGCGAATGGACCCTCATCGGGACTTCCAGGCTAGCCCAGCCATCTGGCCCCCCTTATAGGAAAGCATTGCGCGCGACCAGTTGGCCGAGGGGAAAGGAGCGACCAAATGGCTGGCAACTGAAAGGACTCCCATCTGCCCGCCCAGAGCCGGGCCATAGCGGTAGGGCTCTCGCCTGATCCAAGGGCTCGGTGGGCTCTGCTTCCCGGGGGGGACTCGGGGACAGTGGCTGGGCCTCAGGCACGGGGAGGACCGACGGAGCTCTTGGGCCCGGGCGCCCCGGGGGGAGGACTGCCCGTGACCCGTGGAGCCCATCCCTGGGCACTTTGCCAGAGGAGGAAAGCCCCGGACGCCTGGGAGGATGTTGCCCGGGCGTAGCCCATCTGGTCCCCGGCAAAGAACCGCCAGCCCCGGAGGGGTCTTCAGGCACATCCTGCCCCTACTAATCCGGAGGAAGGCTACACCCTTTCTTGTAACCCGCGCGCTCCGAGTGATGGAGGGGACCCTAGGCGTGGACGCGCCCGGCCTCCTGGAGCCCTGGCTGGGATCCGGGAGGCGAATGGACCCTCATCGGGACTACCAGGCTTGCCCAGCCATCTGGTCGCCCCATTGGAAAGCATTGCGCGCGACCAGATGGCCGAGGGGAAAGGAGCGACCAGATGGCCGGCAACTGAAAGGACTCCCGTCTGCCCGCCCAGAGCCGGGCCATAGCGGTAGGGCTCCCGCCTGATCCTAGGGCTCGGTGGGCTCTGTGAGAAGTTGGCCTGATGTATGATGTCACTAGTTCTAGTGTACACCCTATATCAGTCCAAACAACACTTATGGTGATTGATTGTAAAGTCAACCTTATAGACCAGCTATCCTAGTGGTAGCATGGACAAGAGCAGTCTTAGGCTAAACTCTGAATGGCATGTGAAGCCAGCTGTGATACCATATATAATCCCTTGAATACCAAATGAAAGGACACCACAACAGATATATATATAAAATAAAGTGTATTTATTCTAGTCAAACCCTCAGCACTCTTTATGAGATTAGAGGTAAGTACAACACAGTCTTATTTAAGCATACATTAAGTCACACAGGTAAGTAATACAGTTAGGCCCTAGGGGCCACGCAAACCATATCCTAAAGAAGTGGTATAAGGACCACTGTCACGGAAATAGGATAGGCCTAGGCCTAGGGAATCGCTGGGGCTACACTACACTAGCAACAGTTAGGAAGGGGGAGGCCCACGGGATTCAGGTGCAGAGTGGAAACACTCACGCGTAATGCGTAAAAGTCGATAGAATTACTAGTAGTTAGAAATTAACAGTTTAAGGACACTTCGGAAGCAGCTAGAGAGTCGAGACTCGGAAACTAGACCCTAGGATAGTCACTACCCTTGTGAGCACTGAAGAACCCAGGTTACCTAGCCCACGGGCTGCGGGTGCATAGGTGTGAACTTGCGTCGGGTTTCGTCGTGGACTTCTATGGATACCGGAAGGAAAGTTGCTGACAGGCAGTCAGTGAAGAGTGTCCGGTGGATCCCAAGGCTGGGATCAGGAAGAGAGGATACCTGCAAACAGAAGGGACAGAGTCAAGGTCACTAGCCAGTGACCACGTGGAACCAGGAAGGAACCAGGCGATGTCGTGAAGATTGCAGGTGAAGGTGAAGCTTGTCGCTGCAGCCACGGGGACCAGGAGACGTCGAGGACGACCAGGACCAGGAGACGAGCTATCCCACGAAGGCTCTTGCTGTCGGCGGTGTCGAAGTCGAACTAGGACTCACCAAGCCTTGGCAAGCGGAACCCACGAAGAATGGAGGACTTGCTTCTGGTGCAGACCAGGAAGGTCTGGGGTGCTTCTCTTTTGCAAAGAAGCGGGAGCCTGTCTGGAGGAGCCAAACCAGCAGTGAAGATTTCAGGGTGCGTCGTCACAAAGGCCACTAGCCAACGGGCAAGCAACCGGACAGGCGCGGCAAGCAGGAAAATGCAGAAGGGCCCCACGCAGAACTCGTGGAGTGTGGGGGGCTGATCTTCGGTGCAGATGGTGCTTGGGGTTGGGGCTTCTCAATCCCCGGTGCACAACTTCGAGGGTGCCTCAGAAGCTGCGCAGGAAGATACTAGCCACTTTTCCCAGGTAGCCGGTCCCACGTCTCTCGTT
>NC_140579.1:1106962967-1107000467 GCF_964204655.1 Triturus cristatus
GTGGTTACACCCCCTTCCCTTTGTCCAGTTTCGCGCCAGGACTGGGGCTGGAGTGCCCCAGCACCGGTTTGAACTGGACTATGCACGGGACACCTTGTGTGCCCCAGGCATGTCTCATTCTATTCATCCCTCCCTGCCCCAATACACTAAGGTCTGTCTGGGGAGGTGCTAGCACCTCCCCAAGCAGGAAACCTATTGTCCAAGCCTCCCTTGCCGGGATCACTCCCAGCAGCAGGAGGTCATACTTGTGTCTGTGGCAGCAGCATCCATTTTGTGATGCTGAGGCTTTGGTTAGAGTTAAACAGCAAAGTAGGATTTTAACATGTCTCTCCCTCTAGAAGGGAGGAATAATATCCTCATCACCAGAAATGGTATGGGGGTATTATTCCAAAGTGTTAGACACCTCACACGACATGCTTTGATAAAGCCAAACCATAGTTACCATAACCGTTTAAGATTATAAGGCACTTTAAGAGTATATGGTAGGCTATATCATAGAACAGCTATAAGGACATGGTTCCGAAAGCTGCAGACAGGCTCAGCTCATGCTAGAGCACCATCTCACATGTTACCAAGCACTCTGCCTCCAGGATTGTTAAGGCCTGCCATAGGAGTGACTGATAGGTACACATGTGTCTATATATAAGGGTAGATATAGGCATACTATATCTAAGCAAGGGGTGATTACACGACCTTGCCCCAGCTGAGTGATCAGCCAGTTGTGTCTGATTGGAAGGCCAGACCAGGGGTAGCATAATACATGCTGCAGCCCCTGGGAGGCCTAGGGTACACCTATGCCCTGGGTACCTAGGGTACACTGTACAGCGTCCAATAAGGTGATCCTTACCAATTGGGAATGTACCTAGGGTACATGGAGTCCAGTTTAAAGAGAGAGTAGACAGCCTGAGACCCTGAATGGCAGGATCTCAGGCCAACTAAGTCGAAAAACCAGCTAGACCCTAGGCAAAAAGTTGGGGGTAACCATAGTCATATATCCACCTTCCTACACAACCCCCCCCCAAACGAAAGGAGATAAGGCTGGCCTTGACAAGGTAAGCCTCTATTGCCTAAGTGGCCATATAAGGAAGAACCAGCACTGGCATGGTTAACCCTGTCTCATGGTCCACTAAGCAATCCCTCATCCTAAAGGTATCATAGGGTCTCCACCATAGGGAATCTCTACCTTTGGTGTGTCTTTGCAAAGTAAAAGGCTGGTGTTGAGATGGAGTACTGAAGTGAGTGTCCTCAAAATGAGGCCTCAGCTTCCTCCAATCATCCTCCACCATGGATGCCTTTCTTTCTTTCACTGAGTTGCACTGTGCTCTCAGGGTCAGCCTCTGGCTACCTAAAGCTGGAGGCTGGGTCCCTTTTGTGGGCTTACTGGAGGGACAGGTCAGGTTTGGGGCCCTAAGGTCCCATGTTTGCTTGTGCCCAACAGAATCCCTCTGGGGGAGGTCCCTAACTACCTGTAAAGGAGATCCCTCAGGAATGTTTTTAACCATCACCTGGTTAGGGCTACTAGTCAGGCAATCCTCATTCTTTTGATGGGGGGGGTTCTTGTGGACAGGGGCCCTCTTGGGGTCCACTGGCCTCCCTGACCTCTGCAGCCCTGGGCTGACTGAGGCAGGGTAGAGAGAGGCAGGCTACCTGCACCAGACTGGGTCCCACCTTGGAAGGGGCCACTGACATCAGAGGCTCTGCCAGGCCAGGCCTGGCTACCTCTGGGGCAGTTCCTTCACAAGGGGTGAGGTCAGATCCCTGAGGAGGCTGACCTTTTCCTAATGTCTGGGGAGAGGGAGACTTTTCTTCCTCCCCACTACTCTCTGTTTGTGTGGAGTGATCCATAGTTTCAGGCTTCACTACACCTATGTCAGTCTGAGTATGGACTGAGACCATTACAGCCTTGCCAACCTTTTCAGGGAGGCACTCAGTTTGGGTTTGAGCTGTGACTGTCACAGCTCTGCCAATCTCTACAGGGAAGTCTGTCTTTGCCTGGGTTGTGGCTACCACTGCCCTTCCAACCTTTTCAGGGAGGAAATCTACTTGGACAGGGGTTGTGGCTGGCACAACCCCACTACCCTTTTGTGAAAGGCCTACCATTTTAGAATGGGTGTCTTGTTCAACTCCAGCCCAAGCTGAGAGTTCTAAGTCATTCCCCAGTAAGCAGTCCACAGGCAAGGTTGGAGACACTGCCACCCTTTTAGGGCCAGTGACACCTCCCCAGCTGAGACATACATCTGCCATGGGATGACTGTTCTGTTTGCCATCAATGTTAAGTTACCTGGTATGAGAAACCAGGCAAAAGCTGCTCAGAGGGAACTAGCCTATGGGCCACCATAGTGATGCTAGCTCCAGTGTCTCTGTAGGCCTCAGCTTTTCTACCATTGATGTAGGGCTCCTGTCTGTACCTACCCAAAGTGTTGGGACAGGCAATGAAGTTGGCAAACCCCATGCCACCATCACAGACAAGAGTAGCTGCTGTAGGGGAATTGGCTAAGCCAGGGTCCCCCTGTGTTCCCCAAGAAAACCCAACCAAATTTTTGGGGGCACTCCCACCACCTGGGGGATTACTGCTGATAGTGATAGGTGGTGTGACAGGAGTAGTTGGAGGAACAGTTTTGTTTTTAGCCTTTGGGCAACTGCTGTCAGTTTTCCAATGCCCAGGAGTTTTACACTCATGGCAGTAAGGCTTTTTAACTGTGGTAGAGGAGGGAGCTTGGGACCCACCACCCTGTGTGGAGTTTTGGGGCCCTGAGGAAGATTTCACTTTTGTTTTATCCCCACCCTTCTCTTGAGGCTTGGTGGTATCTTTCTTTTGGTCACCACCCTGATTTTTAGGCCTAATCCTGGTCCTGACCCATTTATCTGCCCTCTTTCCCAATTCTTGGGGAGAGGTCAAATCTGAGTCTACCAGGTGTTGATGGAGAAGCTGGTTCTGACAATTACTAAGGATCTGCTCCCTCATAATCAAGTTGTACAATCCTGTATAGTCCTGCACCTTGCTGCCAGTTAACCAACCTTCCCAAGCCTTAGTGGCACAATCCACAAAATCAGACCAGTCCTGTGTCTGTGTCTTCTGGGTGTCTCTGAACAACAACCTATATTGCTCAGTGGTTAAGCCAAACCCATCTATCAGAGCACTCTTCAGGACTTTGTAATTGTAAGCATCCTCATCACTGACTGTGAGGAGCTTGTCTCTACCTTTGTCAGAAAAGGAGAGCCACAAGATACCTGCCCACTGACTCTGGGGTACCTGCTGTACTTTGCAGGCCCTCTCCAAAGCAGTCATCCACTTGTGGATGTCATCCCCATTCTGATATGGGGGGACTATCTTGCTTATGTTGATATGGTCATAAGACCTATCCCTATCTATAGGAATGTTGCTGCCACCAGTGGGTTCTGACCCACACAATTTTTGCTCTCTAGCCAGAGCAAGCTTCTCCTTGGCAAGGGCAAGTTCTTCCCTCTGAATCCTCAGATTAGCTTCCCTCATTCTGGCTTCATGCGCCTTTCTCTCAGGGGAAGTCATTCCCCTGTGAGAGGAAGCATTAGAGATGCTAGAGACATGGGAGTGGATGGATTCCCTTGAAGGGGATCTGTCCCTCCTGCTTCTCTGGTTAAGCTCACTTGGGGGTCTGTATGGGGGGACCCCATGCAAACTCCCATGTAAGCTTAGGTTAGCCTGGCTAAGTCTTCCTACTTGGCCCTGGCTGTCTACCTCTTCCTCTGAAGCCCCATCTGACTCCTCTGTGGTGGGTAGACCCTTATCTACAGCTATGGCACCATACTTGGCAGCTCTTTCAGCATAATAGGCCTCCAGAAGCTCCACTAGCTGTCTAAGGGTAGGGTTGGAACCCTGTTTTAATCTCCTGGAGGTACACAGTTGTCTCATCTCCTGGAAAGTGAATGCATCATATCTAGAGGGAATCTGTCTAGGATTCTCCTCTCTTGAGGGAGCATCAGTGTGATCTCCATTCAGGGACATGATTCTAGTGAGGGTGTGGTGTGTGCACCTACCTACACTAGTTGTATCTACTAAACCTCTCTAGTAGTTGTAGTCAGGGTGTTTTACTCCCTTCAACCTACAACCACTAAGTCCAGTAGGACTTAAGTATTATAATCTATGTTATATGTACCTAAACAATATCTGTGTGATCTTTCAATTTAGTATCTCAAGATTACAATGGTATTACAACAGCAAGCTCAGATCCCAACCGCTGCTCACCAATGTGAGAAGTTGGCCTGATGTATGATGTCACTAGTTCTAGTGTACACCTTATATCAGTCCAAATACCCTTATGGTGATTGGTTGTAAAGTCAACCTTATAGACCAGCTATCCTAGTGGTAGCATGGACAAGAGCAGTCTTAGGCTAAACTCTGAATGGCATGTGAAGCCAGCTGTGATACCATATATAATCCCTTGAATACCAAATGAAAGGACACCACAACAGATATATATATAAAATAAAGTGTATTTATTCTAGTCAAACCCTCAGCACTCTTTATGAGATTAGAGGTAAGTACAACACAGTCTTATTTATGCATACATTAAGTCACACAGGTAAGTAATACAGTTAGGCCCTAGGGGCCACGCAAACCATATACTAAGTAAGTGGTATAAGGACCACTGTCACGGAAATAGGATAGGCCTAGGCCTAGGGAATCGCTGGGGCTACACTACACTAGCAACAGGTAGGAAGTGGGAGGCCCACGGGATTCGGGTGCAGAGTGGAAACACTCACGCGTAATGCGTAAAAGTCAATAGAATCACTAGCAGTTAGAAATAAGCAGTTTTAGGACACTTCTGGTATAGCTAGAAAGTCAAGACTCGGAAACTAGACCCTAGGACCCTAGCCCACAGGCTGCGGGTGCATAGGTGTGAACTTGCGTCGGGTTTCGTCGTGGACTTCTATGGATGCCTGAAGGAAAGTTGCTGACAGGCAGTCAGTGCAGAGTGTCCGGTGGATCCCAAGGCTGGGATCAAGAGGAGAGGCGACATGCAAGCAGAAGGGACAGAGTCAAGGTCACTAGCCAGTGACCACGTGGAACCAGGAAGGAACCAGGCGATGTCGCGAAGGTTGCAGGTGAAGGTGAAGCTTGTCGCTGTAGCCACGAGGACCAGGGAACGTCGAGGACGACCAGGACCAGGAGGCGAGCTGTCCCACGAAGGCTCTTGCTGTCGGCGGCATCGAAGTTGGACTAGGACTCACCAAGCCTTGGCAAGTGGAACCCACGAAGAACGGAGGACTTGCTTCTGGTGCAGACCAGGAAGGTCTGGGGTGCTTCTTCGTTGCAGAGAAGCGGGAGCCAGTCTGGAGGAGCCAAACCAGCGCTGAAGATTTCAGGGTGCGTCGTCTCAAAGGCCACTAGCCAGCGGGCAAGCAACCGGGCAGACGCGGCAAGCAGGAAAATGCAGAAGGGCCCCACGCAGGACTCGTGGAGTGTGGGGGGCTGATCTTCGGTGCAGATGGTGCTTGGGGTTGGGGCTTCTCAATCCCCGGTGCACAACTTCGAGGATGCCTCAGAAGCTGCGCTTGACGATACTAGCCACTTTTCCCAGGTAGCCGGTCCCACGTCTCTCGTCGCCTCCACGGATCTCAGCACGGCTGTGGATGTGGATCAGGGTCGGAGAAGTCTGGAAGTCAAGGCTCTGGTCGGGCTCTGCAGTCGGTCCCTCGTAGAACTTCAGTAAAGCAAAGGGTAGTCTCTTGATGGTGCCTGTTTGCACAGGGTAGCCACTCCTTGGCCACAAGGGAGATTCTTCAGTCTTCTTCTTTCATCGAATGTCGAAGGTCCAGAGTTTCTGTTCAAGTTGCAGGTTCAGGATAATCTAAAGTCTTGAGGCCCAACTCCCACTCTTATATTAATCTGGGGGGCTGGGATACCTGCTAGGTCACGCCTTATGGGTGGGACCTGGGAGGGGGGTGGTTACACCCCCTTCCCTTTGTCCAGTTTCGCGCCAGGACTGGGGCTGGAGTGCCCCAGCACCGGTTTGAACTGGACTATGCACGGGACACCTTGTGTGCCCCAGGCATGTCTCATTCTATTCATCCCTCCCTGCCCCAATACACTAAGGTCTGTCTGGGGAGGTGCTAGCACCTCCCCAAGCAGGAAACCTATTGTCCAAGCCTCCCTTGCCGGGATCACTCCCAGCAGCAGGAGGTCAGACTTGTGTCTGTGGCAGCAGCATCCATTTTGTGATGCTGAGGCTTTGGTTAGAGTTAAACAGCAAAGTAGGATTTTAACATGTCTCTCCCTCTAGAAGGGAGGAATAATATCCTCATCACCAGAAATGGTATGGGGGTATTATTCCAAAGTGTTAGACACCTCACACGACATGCTTTGATAAAGCCAAACCATAGTTACCACAACCGTTTAAGATTATAAGGCACTTTAAGAGTATATGGTAGGCTATATCATAGAACAGCTATAAGGACATGGTTCCGAAAGCTGCAGACAGGCTCAGCTCATGCTAGAGCACCATCTCACATGTTACCAAGCACTCTGCCTCCAGGATTGTTAAGGCCTGCCATAGGAGTGACTGATAGGTACACATGTGTCTATATATAAGGGTAGATATAGGCATACTATATCTAAGCAAGGGGTGATTACACGACCTTGCCCCAGCTGAGTGATCAGCCAGTTGTGTCTGATTGGAAGGCCAGACCAGGGGTGGCATAATACATGCTGCAGCCCCTTGGAGGCCTAGGGTACACCTATGCCCTGGGTACCTAGGGTACACTGTACAGGGTCCAATAAGGTGATCCTTACCAATTGGTTATGTACCTAGGGTACATGGAGTCCATTTTAAAGAGAGAGCAGACAGCCTGAGACCCTGAATGGCAGGATCTCAGGCCAACTAAGTCGAAAAACCAGCTAGACACTAGGCAAAAAGTTGGGGGTAACCATAGTCAGATATCCACCTTCCTACACGAAGGGCCACCTGCCATCCCGAAGCCTTCCCAGCCGACCCGGAGCCGGTCGCGGCGCACCGCCGTGGAGGAAATGCGCCCTGCGGGAGCCGGGTAGGGCCCGGGCGCCGGTCCCGCGGAGGGGATCCGGAACTCCCAGGCCACCGACCTTCCCGCCGTGTTGAATCCTCCGGGCAGACTGCACGGACCCCACCTGTTTACCTCTCGACGGTTTCACGCCCTCTTGAACTCTCTTTTCAAAGTTCTTTTCAACTTTCCCTTACGGTACTTGTTGGCTATCGGTCTCGCGCCCGTATTTAGCCTTAGATGGAGTTTACCACCCGCTTTGGGCTGCATTCCCAAGTAACCCGACTCCGAGGAGACCCGATCCTGGCGCGCCGGGGGCTGCTACCGGCCTAACACCGTCCGCGGGGTGAGCCTCGATCAGAAGGACTTGGGCCCCCTGAGCGATGCCGGGGAGTCGGTCTTGTGTACGGCACATTTCCCGCGCCGCCGCCGGGTGGGGATTCGGCGCTGGGCTCTTCCCTCTTCACTCGCCGTTACTGGGGGAATCCTGGTTAGTTTATTTTCCTCCGCTTAGTAATATGCTTAAATTCAGCGGGTCGCCACGTCTGATCTGTGGTCGTAGTCGGAAAGAAAACGCCGGAGCGTTCGGGGGGGGGAGCCGGGGAAGGCCGGGCAATCCCTGCCGGAGCAGGGGGCCTGGCGTACCCGGCAGCGTGCGCCCTCTTTCCCCCATATCGCGTCTGGTCTGCCTTTTTCTGATCACCGCCCTGGTTCTGGTTTTTCTGCTTAACTCTAGTCCTGACCCACCTATCTGCCTTCTTTCCCAATTCATGGGGAGAAGTTAGGTCAGAGTCAATCAAGTGTTGATGCAACAGCTGGTTTTGACAGTTATTAAGGATTTGTTCTCTCATGATCAAATTATACAATCCTGTATAGTCCTTAACCTTACTACCCAATAACCAGCATTCTAGAGCCTTAGTGGCACAATCTACAAAGTCAGTCCAGTCCTGAGTCTGTGTATTCTGGGTATCCCTGAACAACAACCTGTATTGTTCAGTGGTTAGGCCAAACCCATCAATCAGAGCACTCTTCAGGACAGTGTAATTGTCTGCCTCCTCATCACTAACTGTGAGGAGCTTGTCTCTACCTTTCTCAGAGAAGGAGAGCCACAAGATAGCTGCCCACTGACTTTGGGGTACCTGCTGTACTTTGCAAGCTCTCTCCAAAGCAGTTATCCATTTGTGGATGTCATCCCCACACTTGTAGGGAGGGACAATCTTGCTCAGGTTTCTATTATCATAGGTCCTGTCTCTATCCTTAGGGATATTGCTGCCACCAGTGGGTTCTAACCCACTTAACTTCTGCTCTCTAGCCAGAGCAAGCTTCTCCTTGGCAAGGGCAAGTTCTTCCCTCTCAATCCTTAGATTAGCTTCCCTCCTTCTGGCTTCATGCTCTTTTCTCTGTGGGGAAGTCATTCCCCTGTGAGAAGAGGCATTGGAGCTGTTAGAGACATGGGATTGGATGGATTCCCTTGAAGGGGATCTGTCTCTCCTGTTTCTCTGGTTAAGTCCACTTGGGGGTCTGTATGGGGGGACCCCATTCAGACTCCCATGCAAGCTTAAGTTAGCCTGGCTAAGTCTTCCTACTTCGACCTGGCTGTCTACCTCCTCATCTGTAGTCTCATCTGACTCATCTGTAGTGGGTAGACCCTCACGTGTACCTAGGGTACCAGCCTGGGAGGCCCTACGAGCATCATACTCCTCTAGGATCTCTACTAGCCGAATGAGGGTAGGGTTTGAACCCTGTTTTAACTTTCTGGAGGTACACAATGGTCTCATCTCCTGAAAAGTTAGGGTATCATATCTAGAGGGGATATTTCTAAGATTTTCCCCTCCTGGGAGAGAATCACCTTGATCTTCTCTCAGAGACATGATCTAGTGAGGGTGTGGTGTGTGCACCTACCTACACTAGTTGTATCTACTAAACCTCTCTAGTAGTTGTAGTCAGGGTGTGCTAGGCCCTTCAAACTACAACAACTAAGTCCAGTAGGACTTAAGTATTTATAATCTATGTTATATATACCTAAACAATATCTTATGTGATCTTTCAATTTAGTATCTCAAGATTACAATGGTATTACAACAGCAAGCTCAGATCCCAACCGCTGCTCACCAATGTGAGAAGTTGGCCTGATATATGATGTCACTAATTCTAGTGTACACCTTGTATCAGTCCAAACAACCCTTATGGTGATTGGTTGTAAAGTCAACCTTATATACCAGCTATCCTAGTGGTAGCATGGACAAGAGCAGTCTTAGACTAAACTCTGAATGGCATGTGAAGCCAGCTGTTATACCATAGGTAATCCCTTGAATACCAAATGAAAGGACACCACAACAGATATATATAAAAATAGAATGTATTTATTCTAGGCAAACCCTCAGCACTCTTTATGAGATTCGAGGTAAGTACAACACAGTCTTATTTAAGCATACATTAAGTCACACAGGTAAGTAATACAGTTAGGCCCTAGGGGCCACGCAAACCATATACTAAGTAAGTGGTATAAGGACCACTGTCACGAACACAGGATATGCCTAGGCCTAGGGAATCGCTGGGGCTACACTATACTACCAACAGTTAGGAAGTGGGAGGCCCACGGGATTCAGGTGCAGAGTGGAAACACTCACGCGTAATGCGTAAAAGTCGATAGAATCACTAGCAGTTAGAAATAAGCAATTTTAGGACACTTCTGGTATAGCTAGAAAGTCGTCACTCGGAAACTAGACCCTAGGATAGTCAATACCCTTGTGAGCACCGAAGTACCCAAGTTACCTAGCCCACGGGCTGCGGGTGCATAGGTGTGAACTTGCGTCGGGTTTCGTCGTGGACTTCTATGGATGCCTGAGAGAAGTTGGCCTGGTATATGATGTTCACTAGTTAAAGTGACCACCTTGTACCATGCCAAGCAACCCTTATGGTGTGGTTGTAAGTCAACCTTTTCGGACTAGCTGCCCTAGTGGTAGCGTAGGCTAAGCAGTCTTTGAGGCTAAACTCGTTAAAGCGTGTTAAGCAGGCTGTTTTACCATATGTAACCCCCCTTTATACCAATGAAAGGACACCACACAGATATATATTCAAAATATATATGTATTTATTACTCAAAGTATCCCCTAGACTCTTTATGAGCACAGGAGCACAAATCGTTAAACAAGAAAGTATTACAATATACAGAAGTTGCACTTTATATGGATGGGCCCTGGTGGCCACTCAAACCATATACTAAAATAGTGGTATAAGTACCACGAACAGGAAAGGGAAAAGGCCTAGGGCCTCTAGAATCACTGGGCCTACAAGGAGCTAACTTCAGTTAGTGACCAGGAGGTCCACGGGTCACGTGTGCAGTGAGGAAAGTTACACGCGTGCTCCCATAGGTTTTCAATGGGTGCGTAAAAGTTGAAAAATTACTGCTAGAAGGGTCTTCTGGATGGACTACGAACTTAAGACTTAAAACACAGACACTAGAGATGTTTCTCTACACTTGGGCACCGGAGTGACAGCTTTACCTCACCCACAGGAAGCGGATGCATAGGTGTCGAAGTGCGTCGGGTTTCGTCTATCTGTTCAATGGAGCCTGGTGACAAGGATGCTGCAGGCGACCGGTCCAGAAGAGATGCGGTGGATCCAAGGATGGATCGGAGTTGTAGAAGACCTGAAAGCAGAGGGGACAGTGTTCACAGTCACTAGCCAGTGACCAGCGTGGCACCAGGTAGGTACCAGGCGATGTCGGGTGCAAACAGGTGATGAGGGGTAGCTTGTCTCCGCAGCCACGTGGTCCCTGAAGGTCGACGACGTCCAGGAGTCGGTACACGAGCTGTCCCACACAGGCTCTCGCTGTTGGTGGTGTCGGGGACTCAAAGGAAGCAAACAAGCCTTGGCAAAAGCAGAAGTCGTGAAGAATGAAGAAAGCTGATTACTCTGACCAGCAAGGTCAGAGGGGCGGCTCCTTTGGAGGGGAGCAAGAGCCAGTCTGGGGCAACCAGACCAGCATCGTAGATTTCAAGGTTCGTCGCCAAAATGGCCACTAGCCAACGGGCCAGGGACCGGGCAGGCGCGTCGAGTTGCAAAGTGCAGAGGGGCCCCACGCAGATCGTGGAGATGCTAGAGGGCTCACCTTTGGTGCAGATGCTGTTGGGCTTCTCAGGACCTAAAGCACAACTTGGAGGAAGCCTCTGTTGTTGCGCTTGCAGCTTGTCGTGGGTCTTTCAAGATGGCTGGCTCCACGTGTCTCGGTGCCTCCACGGGTTCCTTCTTTGCAGGGACTGTGGATCGGGCGGTGAGAGGTCTGGAGGTCCAGGTCTTGTCTGGCCCTGGGCTCGGGCTCCGGCAAAGCACATGTCGAGTAGCTGGTTGGTGCTTGCGTTAGCAAGATGGTCACTCCCTGACCATAGGGGAGATTTCCTTCTGTCCTCTGTGCAGCAGAGCATCGAAGTTCCCGTCTTCTTCTTGTAGTTAAGTTGATTCCAGGATGTCTGAAGTCTTAGGACACAGCTCCTACCTTTAAGCGGATTCTAGGGGCCGGACTACCTGCTAGGTCCCTCCCTAAGGGTGGGACCAGGAAGGGGGGTGGTTACACCCCCAATCCTTTGTCCAGCTCGCCCCAGGTCCGGGGCTGGTGTGCCCCAGGACCGGTTTGAATTGGCATATGCACCGAGGCTCCTTGTGAGCCTCAGGCATGTCTGATTCCATTCAAACCCTACCTGACCAATACACAAAATCCTGTCTGGGGTGGTGCACGCACCTCCCCTGGCAGGAAACCCTTTGTCCACGTCTCCCAAGCTGGAAGGACTCCCAGCAGCAGGAGGGCAGACTTGTGTCTGTGGTGGCAGCATCCATTTTGTGGAGCTGAGGCTATGTCTGATTTTACAAGAGGTTTCAGGTACTGTACATGTCGTGTCCCTCTACAAGGGTGGAATGCTAACCCCGTCGCCAGAATTGGCGAGGGGTTAGTATTCCAATTCGTATGACACCTTACTCGACATGTTTTGATAAAGCCAAACCAAAGATAGCATTTAACCGCGAGGTTCATAATGCACTTAAGAGTATATGGTATGACGATATCTGGACACGGTAGAAGGAAGTTGTTCCGACCACTGCAGACAGGCTCAGCTCATGCCAGAGCACCATCTCACATGGAACCAAGCACTCTGCCTTCAGGATTGTCAAGGCCTGCCATAGGAGTGACTTATAGGTTACCAGGTGTCCCATTTAAGGTTAGGTATAGGTATACTACACCTAAGTAAGAGGTGGTTACACCAACTTACCCAAGCTGAGTGATCAGCCAGTTGTGTCAATTTGCTAGGCCAGGCCAGGGGTGGCACAATACATGCTTCAGCCCCTGGTAGGCCTTAGATACACCAATGCCCTTGGTATCTAGTGTACACTGGTACAGGGGCTCACAGGGTGATCCAATTCCAATTGGTTAGGCACCTAGGGTGCATAGTGTCAATTTAGTAGAGAGAACAGCAGGCTGGGGGTCTAATTAGCAGGCCCACAGCCTGAATATGTCAAAAACCAGAGAAGAACAAAAAGCAAAAATTTGGGGTGACCATAGGATAGCAGACCCTACTCTCCTACACAACCCCCCCCAAACGCAGGGACATTAAACTAGCCTTGACCAGTCTCGTCTTCATGTCCTAAGTGGAAGTACCTGGAGAGACCATCTGCATTCCCATGGTCTGTACCTGGCCGGTGATCCACTGTAAAGTCCATCCCCTGTATGGAAATGGACCACCTAAGCAGTTTGGGGTTTTCACCCTTCATCTGATTTAGCCACAAGAGGGGCTTATGGTCGGTCTGAATCTTGAAGTGAGTGCCAAACAAGTATGGCCTCAGCTTCTTGGGTTGGTCTTGACATCTACATTAAGTTGTGACAGCACAGCTCCCACACCCAACTCAGAAGCATCTGTTTGGACAATAAACTCTTTGGAGTAGTCAGGACTTTTCAGGATAGGTGCAGAGCACATGGCCTCCTTCAGGTCATTAAATGCCTTTTATTTATGTAAAGTGCTATAGCAAGTGAATGAATCTATCACAGACAAACATCTAGGTGTAAACCATAGAATCAACCATTCACAAAATAATCCAATGAAAAATATTGACCATACACAATTATTAATTGAAAAAATATATATATGATATTTATTTAGTCATTTTTTTATATATATCATTCATTAAATCTTTTGATATTATTGATTATTCTGTTTTGTACAGACATATATATATCATCATTAAACAATCAAACAGACAATATATACAAAGATACAGTTGATACAAGCAATGCGGCAGATGGAGAACTACGCGCGTTTCGGCAATGTAGCCTTCGTCAGGAGACCGTCTATTGCTTTGGAACTGTATAGAATATATAAAGAACATACAATATAATGATTACATTTCACACCTAGATAGAAAATAATTTTTGTCTTTTTTCATTTTTTTACATATTCACATATATACATCAATACAATCCCTACGGCTAATATTACATCTTTCACTTAAGTAACATATAGTACACAAAAACACAATAAATGTAAATGACAATAATGATCATACTAATGTAACATACAAAACATATATAGTTTAAACCTCATTATGTACACAATATACATGCATTATATACAACCTATATACAACCTCATTATTTACACAATATTAACACAAAGGGAGGTAAAAAAGGAACCAAGTGATTAGAAAAAAGAAGAAAAATATAATGGATAGTAAGATAAAAGGTTACAAAGGAGAATTAAATAATGAATAAACATTGGACAGGATATAATATAAAGCTCAGACTATATAGTTTCACATACCTAAACTCAACAAACCGGTATAGCCACAACGTAATACTGCTTACTTACTCTATAAGATAGAGAGAATCCTAGATGTAAAATCTCGAAGTAAGTGTAACGAAAATAATACTCCAAATGTGATGGAACGGCACAACGCCACAGAAGCTTATCTACATGACACGAAAGAAGATGAAGAAAAGAAAGCTAAAGTTAAATTGCATCGGCATGTCAACTGATAGATCAGGCACATATAATGTAAACTCTACTAACTCACTATGTATGGATACAGATATCCTCAATAAGAGATTTCTGAAATATATCGAAAAACCAACGACTATTCAGATGTTTTTAGGACAAATGAATATGGTGGAGGCTTGCTGAACAGCAAATAATAAAAATAATAATAATAAAAGGATGAACAGCGGTAGAAAAGAAAAAAATATGAGAAAAGAAAATGCTTAAAATAGGACACAAAAATAAACTTGCAGCAATAATAACGTAGAAATATACGTACTGAGTTAAAATAGTAACCTGTTACGAAACGCTGATTAGCCAGATAGCCCCCGTATTTGTATGTGGATAATTGTGACACTTATCCAGAAACTTTTCCGGTGAGCAGCCGCGTAGATGATAAAAACAATAAATGTAACTGCGGAGATGAGAACGCAAAAACAATACGATTTAATATATTGAATAGTCATGATGTATAACTCAATATCGTGGACCCACTTATTCCTACAGATCAGACTTACATCAGGATATGCTGAAGTTCAGTCTCGTTATAGAAGAGAGGAAAATAACAGGACGCAACAGGGTATAGGTACGTCACAAACAGTCCATACGAGCCTAGAATTAAAGAAAGAGTATACGTATGTATACTAGAATTACGAATATCCAGATAAAGGATATAAGGCTCGAGCTTCAAAATAAGATTATTTTCGTGTTGCTACAGATAAAGGCATACCTGATTCTTTTCTCAAACGTTCATAACGGGCGGCTCCGCTTCCTATCGACAGGGTATTTTGCTTTGAAATGGCGCCTCAAAGGCATCCTATATATAGCTAGAATGTTTCGCGCGGTTTACTAAATTGGAGAAAGGCTAATGAGCCACAGCTGATACTAGGAAACTCCTAGTTTAAAAGTAAAGGTAGAAAGAGGACAACACGGATACAACACTCCATACGTGCGTCCATCCTCCAGAATTAATCCGTTGTTAGAGAAATTGCATCAAAAGCGATCAACGCTGAATCACTCCAAATGCAGAAACAGAAAACGGACCGTGTAGTCTAGTTCGATATGTAGGAAAAGATGGCATATATTGCCTCATGACCAACAAACCAATAAGCTGGGGGTCGCGTAACTACTGATTTCAACAGTGTATGCTAAATACAACGTATAAATAGCGATAAACACAAATAAATGAGAATAAAAAAATAAAAATAAATATAAAAAACGACCGGAAAAGTCCGATCAAAGGGATGGTGCGTGCTGTACCAAGACAAATGTGATAAAGAAACACATGCTATATATCAAACCACTGTTCTCATTACTGATGGTACTGATATAACGAAATAAAGAGAAAATAGAATAAAAATATAAATGTTAGAGTTCCACTATCGACCAAAATTACGTACGTAATGCATAATAGTGTATGCGCCACAATAAGTGTAACATGAAAACATGAACAATAATGAAAGTTATTTTTAACAAAAAGGAAAAATGGGGGGTACTGAATCCATCTACAGTCACATAGCATATATGTATAGAGCCCCATACAATATATATAAGATGGCTATATGATGATGGTATATTATGATGGAATACAGCAGAAAACCATCCTATGCCAAATATATGCATAGTGATCCGATTGACATCAAAGCCTGACATTATATGTAGTAACCAAGTTTAGATAATGGCCTGTTCCCAAGGTATCTCCAAGTTCAAACCTTTATTGACTGTGTCAAGATAGAACATCCAAAAAACGTCAAGTTTTTTTCTAATTTTTTCAGAGCAGTGGCCTTCCTTGTTAGTAATTTTTTCCAAAATATACCAACGTATATTGTCCGCAGTATGGTTTTTGTCAAGAAAATGTACCACCATAGGGGACGCCAATTTTTTGGTCCTGATTGCAGATCTATGCTCAGTAAGCCTGGTGTTGATAGATCTCGATGTTTCGCCCACATAGCCTTTATTACATGGACATATTAATAGGTACACAATATTTTTGGTTTTACAATTAGTAATACCCTTAGCTACAATTGTTTGTTTGTTAAACAAAAGTTCTTTAGATTCAATTGCTAAAGGGCAAACTATACATGTACCACATTTGTAATTGCCCTGAATAGGCCGCATGTCTTCAATACTTCTCTGTATTGGTTCTTTATTTACAGGCATGCGCGATCTAACAATAAGATCTTTAAGATTTCTATTTTGCTGATAGGCAAAAAGAGGTCTTTCAACAAAATCAATCTTAGTTCTATTGACATTGAGTAAGTGCCAATTAGAACAGATAATTTGGCGAATTTTTTCATTCAAAAGAGAATGACGTGTAACAAAAACCAGGTTATTTTCTTCTTTCCGATTGCTACCTTGTAGTAGGTGCTGGCGATCATAGAATCTTGCACGTTTACATGACTCACGTATGAGTCTGTGAGGGTAGCCTCTATCTAGAAACTTCTTTTTCATGTCTATGGACTTGTAGTCAAAGTCCTCCAATTTCGTGCAATTCCGTCTAAGGCGCAAGAATTGTCCGAAAGGGATGCTGCTTTTTTGTTTAGTTGGGTGGAAACTTTGATAATGCAGCAACGTGTTGCGAGCAGTAGGTTTTCCAAAAAGGTCCACAAACAATTGGCCATGTTCATGCTTGATCAGAATGTCCAAGAACTCAATTTGGATATTGCTAATATGGGATGTAAATTTTAAATTAGTATCACAAAGATTTAGCCAGGTAATGAAATCAGCCAAATTGTCTTCATTATCATCCCATATAAAGACAATATCGTCTATATAACGAGACCAATGTAATATAGACTCAAAAAATGGAGCCACTTCGTTAAAAATGAATTGTTTTTCAAAATTAGCCATATAGATGTTCGCTATTGTAGGGGCGCAAGAAGCGCCCATACTAACTCCTTTTATCAGTTTGTATAGTTCACCTCGAAATTCAAATATATTTTCATCAAGGATGATTTTCAAACAGTTGATAATGAATTCGATATTACATTCAATATCATAAAGATCAATGAACAATTTTACAGCTACGATTGCTCCATCACAAGGTATGTTAGAATAGAGACTTTCCACATCCAATGTGACAAGCCATTGTCTCCTTGAATTGAACGGGGTGCCTTCCATAAGGTTGATTATCTGACGAGTATCTTGGACATATCCAGGAATTTTATGTATAGATGGTCGTAACATAAGATCTAGATATTTAGAGATAGGCTCAGTAATGGATCCAATAGTGGTAACAATTGGCCGATAAGGAGGATTGACCTCATCCTTATGTACTTTGGGGGTACCATATAGACTAGCCAGTCTAGGGTTGTCTATATTCATGTAATTAAACTCCTTCTCACAAATGAATCCATTTTGTAAGGCTTTGGCGGTTAGCCTATAGATTTTATTTTTAATCATTTGAGTAGGGTTTTTAGTGATTTTCATATAGAACCTACTGTCCTTAAGCATATCTTCAATTCTATTGATGTACTTTGCTGTATCCAGTATGGCTATACCTCCTCCTTTATCACAGCTTTTTATCGTGATTTCAGGAGAATTTTTAAGATTTTTAAGGGCTTCATATTCTTCTACTGAGATGTTATACGGAGTCTTTGGAATATATTTGGTGGCAGTAGTAAGTTTGTTAAATACTACTTGTTCAAAAATACGCACCTCTGGAGCAATTTGATCTAATGTCGGGGTAAACACGGATTTGGGCGCTAAACCTGAACGATTTATATCAGGAGCCGTCATTTCCATGTTAGAAAAGAACCATTTAAGCCGGATTTTGCGGAAAAAAGACATCACGTCATTGAATAGCTCAAATTTATTTAGGCCCGAATGAGGCACAAAAGATAATCCCTTAGAAAGGAGAGAGTATGATGCCTGACTAAGACTACAAGTACTTAAGTTAAAGATTGGTATCTCCTTCATTGTCTCCAGTAACGGCCGTTCCTGGTTTCTAAGTATTGATTCTGATTTGCTTGTTGATGGCCACGAAATGGTGTCTGGAATTGTGTACGAGATTTGTACTGTTGTTGAGGTTGGTACTGTTGTTGAAATTGATGCTGTTGATATTGCGGCTGATATTGAGGGCGCCAGTTCCCTCTGCTCTGATTTCGTCTCCCTAAAAAAGGACGATATCCTTGATTAAATCGTGGGGTATGCCTATTACCTCTATTTTCTGACGTAGGTGTCATTCCTTCACTATCAGAATCTGACGTATCAGAAAAGGTGATAACTTTTTTATTATTGAATGATCTATATGATTGTTGATAGGAATTGGAGTCTGATCCCGTGAGATCAGATTGGGAATAGTAGCCATCTGCAAGATAGGGGTAGACATATTCCTTATTAAAGAATCTAATGTCCTTTTTGAGTTTATCTGTTTTGCGCTTCATAAGATATTCCATATAGGAAATAAGTTCATTATCTAGTTCCTCCAGTTTCTTTTTTGCATCATCAATTGCCGTAGAGGCCTTTATTTTGTTCTCTAATTCTGATATTTCATTAAGTAACTGTGAGAACATTTCCTTGGCAGTCTCTACTATAAGCATCATTAGATCCCTTGAACACCGATTGGCGATAAGGGGCCATTTTTCCAAAAACTCCTTAATTTGGACGAACAGACCAGGGATATTTTTGATCTGTAGTCCTGTTGGAATAATTCCAGCCCGTAAATATTCCAACATAAACTAACCATGTAGCTCTATCCTTTTAGTTTTCTTTTTAAGGGCTAGCAGTTTTTGAAGTTCTTCATTATGGTCAGTATTAGACGTAGTTCTATTGTCGAAGCTGATAGCAGCTCCTACCATGGATACAAAGTCGTCATCAGAAAACCCGAAGGTTTTTAGATTAGACATGACGATATAAAGGTGGCAAAGTGGGGCTACTTAGCAAAGTACATCCTATGTGCACTTCATTTTAATTTTTTGTGTGTGCTCTTTCTTATTTAAGTTTTCTTTTCTGGCCTTAGTTTCTCTACCTGACTTTATCTATACGCTTTGCTAAGTAGCCCCACTTTGCCACCTTTATATCGTCATGTCTAATCTAAAAACCTTTGGGTTTTCTGATGACGACTTTGTATTCATGGTAGGAGCTGCTATCAGCTTCGACAATAGAACTACGTCTAATACTGACCATAATGAAGAACTTCAAAAACTGCTAGCCCTTAAAAAGAAAACTAAAAGGATAGAGCTACATGGTCAGTTTATGTTGGAATATTTACGGGCTGGAATTATTCCAACAGGACTACAGATCAAAAATATCCCTGGTCTGTTTGTCCAAATTAAGGAGTTTTTGGAAAAATGGTCCCTTAGCGCCAATCGGTGTTCAAGGGATCTAATGATGCTTATAGTAGAGACTGCCAAGGAAATGTTCTCACAGTTACTTAATGAAATATCAGAATTAGAGAACAAAATAAAGGCCTCTACGGCAATTGATGATGCAAAAAAGAAACTGGAGGAACTAGATAATGAACTTAGTTCCTATAATGAATATCTTATGAAGCGCAAAACAGATAAACTCAAAAAGGACATTAGATTCTTTAATAAGGAATATGTCTACCCCTATCTTGCAGATGGCTACTATTCCCAATCTGATCTCACGGGATCAGACTCCAATTCCTATCAACAATCATATAGATCATTCAATAATAAAAAAGTTATCACCTTTTCTGATACGTCAGATTCTGATAGTGAAGGAATGACACCTACGTCAGAAAATAGAGGTAATAGGTATACCCCACGATTTAATCAAGGATATCGTCCTTTTTTAGGGAGACGAAATCAGAGCAGAGGGAACTGGCGCCCTCAATATCAGCCGCAATATCAACAGCATCAATTTCAACAACAGTACCAACCTCAACAACAGTACCAATCTCGTACACAATTCCAGACACCATTTCGTGGCCATCAACAAGCAAATCAGAATCAATACTTAGAAACCAGGAACGGCCGTTACTGGAGACAATGAAGGAGATACCAATCTTTAACTTAAGTACTTGTAGTCTTAGTCAGGCATCATACTCTCTCCTTTCTAAGGGATTATCTTTTGTGCCTCATTCGGGCCTAAATAAATTTGAGCTATTCAATGACGTGATGTCTTTTTTCCGCAAAATCCGGCTTAAATGGTTCTTTTCTAACATGGAAAACACGGCTCCTGATATAAATCGTTCAGGTTTAGCGCCCAAATCCGTGTTTACCCCGACTTTAGATCAAATTGCTCCAGAGGTGCGTATTTTTGAACAAGTAGTATTTAACAAACTTACTACTGCCACCAAATATATTCCAAAGACTCCGTATAACATCTCAGTAGAAGAATATGAAGCCCTTAAAAATCTTAAAAATTCTCCTGAAATCACGATAAAAAGCTGTGATAAAGGAGGAGGTATAGCCATACTGGATACAGCAAAGTACATCAATAGAATTGAAGATATGCTTAAAGACAGTAGGTTCTATATGAAAATCACTAAAAACCCTACTCAAATGATTAAAAATAAAATCTATAGGCTAACCGCCAAAGCCTTACAAAATGGATTCCTTTGTGAGAAGGAGTTTAATTACATGAATATAGACAACCCTAGACTGGCTAGTCTATATGGTACCCCCAAAGTACATAAGGATGAGGTCAATCCTCCTTATCGGCCAATTGTTACCACTATTGGATCCATTACTGAGCCTATCTATAAATATCTAGATCTTATGTTACGACCATCTATACATAAAATTCCTGGATATGTCCAAGATACTCGTCAGATAATCAACCTTATGGAAGGCACCCCGTTCAATTCAAAGAGACAATGGCTTGTCACATTGGATGTGGAAAGTCTCTATTCTAACATACCTTGTGATGGAGCAATCTTAGCTGTAAAATTGTTCATTGATCTTTATGATATTGAATGTAATATCGAATTCATTATCAACTGTTTGAAAATGATCCTTGATGAAAATATATTTGAATTTCGAGGTGAACTATACAAACAGATAAAAGGAGTTAGTATGGGCGCTTCTTGCGCCCCTACAATAGCGAACATCTATATGGCTAATTTCGAAAAACAATTCATTTTTAACGAAGTGGCTCCATTTTTTGAGTCTATATTACATTGGTCTCGTTATATAGACGATATTGTCTTTATATGGCATGATAATGAAGACAATTTGGCTGATTTCATTACCTGGCTAAATCTTTGTGATACTAATTTAAAATTTACATCCCATATTAGCAATATCCAAATTGAGTTCTTGGACATTCTGATCAAGCATGAACATGGCCAATTGTTTGTGGACCTTTTTGGAAAACCTACTGCTCGCAACACGTTGCTGCATTATCAAAGTTTCCACCCAACTAAACAAAAAAGCAGCATCCCTTTCGGACAATTCTTGCGCCTTAGACGGAATTGCACGAAATTGGAGGACTTTGACTACAAATCCATATACATGAAAAAGAAGTTTCTAGATAGAGGCTACCCTCACAGACTCATACGTGAGTCATGTAAACGTGCAAGATTCTATGATCGCCAGCACCTACTACAAGGTAGCAATCGGAAAGAAGAAAATAACCTGGTTTTTGTTACACGTCATTCTCTTTTGAATGAAAAAATTCGCCAAATTAGCTGTTCTAATTGGCACTTACTCAATGTCAATAGAACTAAGATTGATTTTGTTGAAAGACCTCTTTTTGCCTATCGGAAAAATAGAAATCTTAAAGATCTTATTGTTAGATCACGCATGCCTGTAAATAAAGAGCCAATACAGAGAAGTATTGAAGACATGCGGCCTATTCAGGGCAATTACAAATGTGGTACATGTATAGTTTGCCCTTTAGCAATTGAATCTAAAGAACTTTTGTTTAACAAACAAACAATTGTAGCTAAGGGCATTACTAATTGTAAAACCAAAAATATTGTGTATCTATTAATATGTCCATGTAATAAAGGCTATGTGGGCGAAACATCGAGATCTCTCAACACCAGGCTTACTGAGCATAGATCTGCAATCAGGACCAAAAAATTGGCGTCCCCTATGGTGGTACATTTTCTTGACAAAAACCATACTGCGGACAATATACGTTGGTATATTTTGGAAAAAATTACTAACAAGGAAGGCCACTGCTCTGAACAAATTAGAAAAAAACATTAAGTTTTTGAGATGTTCTATCTTGACACAGTCAATAAAGGTTTGAACTTGGAGATACCTTGGGAACAGGCCATTATCTAAACTTGGTTACTACATATAATGTCAGGCTTTGATGTCAATCGGATCACTATGCATATATTTGGCATAGGATGGTTTTCTGCTGTATTCCATCATAATATACCATCATCATATAGCCATCTTATATATATTGTATGGGGCTCTATACATATATGCTATGTGACTGTAGATGGATTCAGTACCCCCCATTTTTCCTTTTTGTTAAAAATAACTTTCATTATTGTTCATGTTTTCATGTTACACTTATTGTGGCGCAATACACTATTATGCATTACGTATGTAATTTTGGTCGATAGTGGAACTCTAACATTTATATTTTTATTCTATTTTCTCTTTATTTCGTTATATCAGTACCATCAGTAATGAGAACAGTGGTTTGATATAACATGTGTTTCTTTATCACCATTTGTCTTGGTACAACATGCACCATCCCTTTGATCGGACTTTTCCGGTCGTTTTTTATATTTATTTTTATTTTTTTATTCTCATTTATTTGTGTTTATCGCTATTTATACGTTGTATTTAGCATACACTGTTGAAAGCAGTAGTTACGCGACCCCCAGCTTATTGGTTTGTTGGTCATGAGGCAATATATGCCATCTTTTCCTACATATCGAACTAGACTACACGGTCCGTTTTCTGTTTCTGCATTTGGAGTGATTCAGCGTTGGTCGCTTTTGATGCAATTTCTCTAACAACGGATTAATTCTGGAGGATGGACGCACGTATGGAGTGTTGTATCCGTGTTGTCCTCTTTCTACCTTTACTTTTAAACTAGGATTTTCCTAGTGTCAGCTGTGGCTCATTAGCCTTTCTCCAATTTAGTAAACCGCGCGAAACATTCTAGCTATATATAGGATGCCTTTGAGGCGCCATTTCACAGCAAAATACCCTGTCGATAGGAAGCGGAGCCGCCCGTTATGAACGTTTGAGCAAAGAATCAGGTATGCCTTTATCTGTAGCAACACGAAAATAATCTTATTTTGAAGCTCGAGCCTTATATCCTTTATCTGGATATTCGTAATTCTAGTATACATACGTATACTCTTTCTTTAATTCTAAGCTCGTATGGACTGTTTGTGACGTACCTATACCCTGTTGCGTCCTGTTATTTTCCTCTCTTCTATAACGAGACTGAACTTCAGCATATCCTGATGTAAGTCTGATCTATAGGAATAAGTGGGTCCACGATATTGAGTTATACATCATGACTATTCAATATATTAAATCGTATTGTTTTTGCGTTCTCATCTCCGCAGTTACATTTATTGTTTTTATCATCTACTCGGCTGCTCACCGGAAAAGTTTCTGGATAAGTGTCACAATTATCCACATACAAATACGGGGGCTATCTGGCTAATCAGCGTTTCGTAACAGGTTACTATTTTAACTCAGTACGTATATTTCTACGTTATTATTGCTGCAAGTTTATTTTTGTGTCCTATTTTAAGCATTTTCTTTTCTCATATTTTTTTCTTTTCTACCGCTGTTCATCCTTTTATTATTATTATTTTTATTATTTGCTGTTCAGCAAGCCTCCACCATATTCATTTGTCCTAAAAACATCTGAATAGTCGTTGGTTTTTCGATATATTTCAGAAATCTCTTATTGAGGATATCTGTATCCATACATAGTGAGTTAGTAGAGTTTACATTATATGTGCCTGATCTATCAGTTGACATGCCGATGCAATTTAACTTTAGCTTTCTTTTCTTCATCTCCTTTCGTGTCATGTAGATAAGCTTCTGTGGCGTTGTGCCGTTCCATCACATTTGGAGTATTATTTTCGTTACACTTACTTCGAGATTTTACATCTAGGATTCTCTCTATCTTATAGAGTAAGTAAGCAGTATTACGTTGTGGCTATACCGGTTTGTTGAGTTTAGGTATGTGAAACTATATAGTCTGAGCTTTATATTATATCCTGTCCAATGTTTATTCATTATTTAATTCTCCTTTGTAACCTTTTATCTTACTATCCATTATATTTTTCTTCTTTTTTCTAATCACTTGGTTCCTTTTATACCTCCCTTTGTGTTAATATTGTGTAAATAAGGGGAACAACCTTTACAACGCAACTTTTACAACGCACTACCATTACAACGCATTTTTTACAACGCATAATCCATTACAATGCATGATATTACAACGCATGACACTACAACGCATTTTTAAAAACTACCTTTACAACGCATTCCATTACAACGCATACTACCATTACAACGCATACCATTACAACGCATAATATTACACTATACTATCCAACACTTACCCTACTGATGCACCCCCTGGAGTTAGAATAGTAATTTTTACCCCTATACTATCCAACACTTACCCTACTGATGCACCCCCTGGAGTTAGAATAGTAATTTTTACCCCTATACTATCCAACACTTACCCTACTGATGCACCCCCTGGAGTTAGAATAGTAATTTTTACCCCTATACTATCCAACACTTACCCTACTGATGCACCCCCTGGAGTTAGAATAGTAATTTTTACCCCTATACTATCCAACACTTACCCTACTGATGCACCCCCTGGAGTTAGAATAGTAATTTTTACCCCTATACTATCCAACACTTACCCTACTGATGCACCCCCTGGAGTTAGAATAGTAATTTTTACCCCTATACTATCCAACAGTTACCCTACTGTTGCACCCCCTGGAGTTAGAATAGTAATTTTTACCCCTATACTATCCAACACTTTCCCTACTGTTGCACCCCCTGGAGTTAGAATAGTAATTTTTACCCCTACACTATCCAACACTTACCCTACTGTTGCACCCCCTGGAGTTAGAATAGTAATTTTTACCCCTACACTATCCAACACTTACCCTACTGTTGCACCCCCTGGAGTTAGAATAGTAATTTTTACCCCTACACTATCCAACACTTACCCTACTGTTGCACCCCCTGGAGTTAGAATAGTAATTTTTACCCTTATACTATCTAATACTTACCTTAAATGTAATTTAATATTATGCGTTGTAATGGTATGCGTTGTAAAGGTAGTATGCGTTGTAATGGTAGTGCGTTGTAAAGGTATTTTTTAAAAATGCGTTGTAGTGTCATGCGTTGTAATGTCATGCGTTGTAATGTATTATGCGTTGTAAAAAATGCGTTGTAAGTGCATGCGTTGTAATAGTGTGCGTTGTAACGTCATACATCCTGTAAATAATGAGGTTGTATATAGGTTGTATATAATACATGTATATTGTGTACATAATGAGGTTTAAACTATATATGTTTTGTATGTTACATTAGTATGATCATTATTGTCATTTACATTTAGTTTGTTTTTGTGTACTATATGTTACTTAAGTGAAAGATGTAATATTAGCCGTAGGGATTGTATTGATGTATATATGTGAATATGTAAAAAAACGAAAAAAGACAAATTATTTTCTAACTAGGTGTGAAATGTAATCATTATATTGTATGTTCTTTATATATTCTATACAGTTCCAAAGCAATAGACGGTCTCCTGACGAAGGCTACATTGCCGAAACGCGCGTAGTTCTCCATCTGCCGCATTGTATCAACTGTATCTTTGTATATATTGTCTGTTTGATTGTTTAATGATGATATATATATGTCTGTACAAAACAGAATAATCAATAATATCAAAAGATTTAATGAATGATATATATAAAAAAATGACTAAATACATATCATATATATATATTTTTTCAATTAATAATTGTGTATGGTCAATATTTTTCATTGGATTATTTTATGAATGGTTGATTCTATGGTTCACACCTAGATGTTTGTCTGTGATAGATTCATTCACTTGCTATAGCACTTTACATAAATAACTTATTTCCTTACATATAGCAAGTGTATTAGGTTTGTAGGGGTCCCCTTCTTTCTAAACATCAAATGCCTTTTGACAGCTTACTGTCCACTGAACCTTTTTGGGCATCTTCTTGGATGTCAGATCATTAAGAGGAGTCACAATGGACCCATAGTTCTTAAACTTCCTGTAGTACCCAGTCAAGCCCAAGAAAGCTCGAACTTGAGTCTGGGTGGTTGGAGGAGACCAGTCCTTGATGGATTGTATCTTACTCTCCAGTGGTTGAACTTGGCCTCCACCTACAAGGTGGCCCAAATACACAACCTTACTCTGCCCTATCTGGCACTTAGTAGCCTTGATAGTGAGGCCTGCCTTTTGCAGAGCCTCAAGTACCTTCTTCAGGTGGATCAGGTGATCCTCCCAGGTGGAGCTAAAGACAGCAATGTCATCAAGATATGCTGCACAAAAGTCATCCAACCCAGTAAGGACTTGATTCACCAACCTTTGGAAGGTGGCAGGTGCATTCTTCAGACCAAAGGGCATCACCAAAAATTGGTAGTTTCCTCCTGTGGTTGAGAATGCTGTTTTGGCCTTAGACTCCTCAGCTAACCTGATTTGCCAATAGCCAGCTGTCAAATCAAATGTGCTCAAAAACTTAGCAGAAGCCAGTTTATCTATGAGCTCATCTGCCCTTGGAATAGGATGTGCATCTGTCCTAGTGACAGCATTGAGTCCTCTGTAATCCACATAGAACCTCATCTCTCTCTTGCCATCTTTGGTGTGAGGTTTGGGGACCAGAACCACTGGGCTAGCCCAGGGGCTCTCTGAGGGCTCAATGACACCCAGTTCCAGCATTTTGTGTACCTCAGCCTTTATACAGTCCCTGATGTGGTCAGGTTGTCTGTAAAGTTTGTTCTTTACAGGGAGACTGTCACCAGTGTCCACCACATGGGTACACCAGTCAGTTTGACTAGGTATCAGTGAGAACATATGTTGAAATGAGTGTAGAACCTGTCTGCATTCAATCTGCTGATGCTCAGTGAGGTTGCCTCCAAGGGTCACTCCTTCAACTGAACCATCTTCAGGGTTCTGAGACAACAGGTCTGGGAGAGGGTCACTCTCTTCCTCCTGTCCCTCATCTGTAGCCATGAGCAAGCCCATGTCTGCCCTGTCAACATATGCTTTTAACCTGTTAACATGGAGTACCCTGTGGGGACTCCTGGGAGTTCCTAGGTCCACCAAGTAGGTAACCTCTCCCTTCTTTTCCAAGATTGTATGGGGTCCAGACCATTTGTCTTGGAGTGCTGCTGGGGCCACTGGCTCCAACACCCATACCTTCTGTCCTGGCTGATACTCAACCAAAACAGCCTTTTGGTCATGCCAAGCTTTCTGTAAGGCCTGGCTTGCCTCAACGTTTTTGGATGCCTTCTCCATATACTCAGCCATCCTGGAGCGGAGACCAAGTACATAGTCCACTATGTCTTGTTTAGGCTTTTTGAGAGGTAACTCCCATCCTTCCTTCACTAAACACAGTGGGCCTCTTAGAGGGTGCCCAAACAACAATTCAAAGGGGCTGTAGCCAACCCCTTTTTGTGGGACCTCTCTGTAAGCAAACAGAAGGCAGGGTAGAAGGATGTCCTATCTTCGCCTGAGCTTTTCAGGTAATCCTTTGATCATACCCTTTAGGGTCTTGTTGAATCTCTCAACAAACCCATTGCATTGTGGGTGATAAGGGGTGGTGAACTTGTAGTTGACACCACATTCCTTCCACATAGCTGTCAAGTATCCTGACATGAAGTTGGTACCTCTGTCAGAAACCACCTCCTTAGGAAACCCCACTCTGGAGAATACTCCCAGCAGGGCCCTGGCCACAACAGGAGCTGTAGTGGTCCTAAGGGGAATTGCCTCTGGATACCTGGTGGCATGATCCACTACCACCAGTATAAATCTGTGCCCAGATGCAGTGGGAGGATCCATGGGACCCACTATATCTATTCCCACTCTTTCAAAGGGGACCCCCACCACAGGTAGTGGTATTAGGGGGGCCTTTGTTGTGCCACCTGATTTGCCACTGGCTTGGCAGGTTAAACAGGAGCGACAAAACTCCTTGGTATCTTCATTCTTGTGAGGCCAGTGAAAGTGAGGGACAAGCCTGTCCCAAGTCTTGTTCTGGCCTAAGTGTCCTGCTAGAGGAATATCATGGGCCAAGGTAAGAAGGAAGCACCTAAATTGCAGAGGTATAACCAACCTCCTGGTTGCACCAGGTTTTGGGTCTCTAGCCTCTGAATAAAGGAGCCCATCATCCCAATACACTTTATGGGTACCTTGAGCATTCCCAGCAGCCTCATCAGCAGCCAGCTGTCTGAGGGGTTCAAGAGATGGACAGGTTAACTGAGCCTGCCCCAAGTCAGCCCTGGAAGGTCCCCCTGTCCCCAGAAACTCAACCTGATCAGGTTCAAGCTCTTCAGGGACAGTTCCTTCAGGGTTCTCTAGATCATCTTCCTGGGAAGGCTGATCATCACTTGGAGGCAGGGGGGAAGGCACAGCCTTAACCCTCCTGTTCTTCTTCTTGGTAGGTGATTGGTCCATTGTTCCAGGATCCAAGACCTGTGGTTCAGTAAGGCACCTTTTGGCCTGTGACCTGGGCACAGCAAGGACATGTGGTGATATACCTAACCTCTCTGCATGTGTCCTGTACTCCACTTCTGACCATAGAGAACTCTCTAGGTCATTGCCCAACAAACATTCTCCTGGGAGGTCTGCACTAACCACAACCCTTTTGAGGCCAGTTACCCCTCCCCATGAGAAGTTAACTGCCACACTATGTGAAGTAGTGGCATTGCTGGCATTGGTCACCAGGTAATTCTCACTTGGTATGTACTGTCCAGGGTCCACAAAGCCTGGTGTCACCATAGTGACACTGGCACATGTGTCCCTGTAGGCTTGAGCCACTTTTTCATTTATTAAAGGAGTCTGTATGAACTTGCCCAGGTTACTGGGGCTCACAGTCAGGGACAAATCCATGTCCCCATCACAGATCAAGACTGCCTGTGTCAGGGTTCTGTCTAAGTCAGAATCTCCTTCAGTTCCCATAGAGATTCCCACTACACCCTTTGTCTGGGGACCAACACTGCTAACAGTAGTACTCGGAGCAGGTGCCTTAGGGGCAACAGTGTTGGGGGCTCCACCCTTCTTACAATCACTAGTCCAGTGAGTTGTATTCTTGCAAGATTTGCACCAGGGTTTCTTTGGACCTTCTTTCTTCTTTCCTTTAGGTTGTTGGGACCCACCCTCGTTAGTACTAGTTTGGGGCCCTGTTGAAGACTTCTGGTCTTTGGATTTCTGATCTCCACCCTTTTGGTCTTTTTTCTGATCACCCCCTTGGCCCTGGTTCTGGTTCTTTTGCTTAACCCTGGTTCTGACCCATTTGTCTGCCTTCTTTCCCAATTCTTGGGAAGAGGTCAGATCTGAGTCAACCAAGTGTTGATGCAGTTGCTGGTTCTGACAGTTATTTAAAATCTGTTCTCTCATCATCAAATTGTACAATCCTGTATAATCAGATACCTTACTTCCCAGCAACCAACCCTCCAAAGCCTTAGTGGCACATTCAATGTATTCAGACCAGTCCTGAGTCTGTGTCTTCTGGGTATCTCTGAACAATAACCTGTACTCTTCAGTGGTTAAGCCTAACCCATCAACTAGGACACTCTTCAGGGCTCTGTAGTTTCTGACATCCTCCTCCCTAACAGTGAGGAGTCAATCTCTGCCTCTTCCATAAGATTGCTGCCCACTGGTCTTCAGGAACCTGCTGCACTTTGCAGGCTCTCTCAAGAGCAGTCATCCACTTGTGGATATCATCCCCACTTTTGTAGGGGGCACAACCTTGGACAGGTTCCTATTGTCAAAGACCCTATCTTTGTCCTTAGGGACAATGCTGCCACCAGTGGGTATAGACCCACTCTCTTTAGGTTGCCTCGCCTTACTCAGTTTCTCTTCCATCAGAGCTACTTCTAGCTCCTGTCTCCTGATTGTCAGCTGAGCTTCCTTCATTCTGGCCTCATGCTCCCTCCTCTGAGGGCTGGTCATCCCCCTTCTGGGGCGACCTTGAGAGCCTCTAGAGGCATGAGAAGCATTAGAGTCACCTGAGTGATTCCTCTGCCTCCCAAGCCCCTGGTTAAGTCCACTAGGGAGATCCAATGGGGTGAACCCATTATCAGTCCCCAGTAGCCATAAGATAGCTGAGCCAGGTCTGGCACCTGGCACTGGGCTATCTCTCCCATCTGAACTACTACTACTGTCAGATTCACCCCCTTTGTCATCCCTGTCCCTATGCTGATTCTCATCATCTGTCAGATTCTCAACTAAGGGGCGACTGTGGGAAAGGGGTACTTCAGTGGCATCTTCAGAAGGAGGGCCTCCTGTTCCTGTCCCTAAGGTGTCTAACTGGGAGGCTTTCTTGAGAGCTCTCTGATCTTCATCAGCCTGTAAGAGTTCTCGGAGTTCAGCAGAGGTAGGGTTCCTGGGCTGTTTAAGACCCCTGATATTTGCCAACTGCCTGAGCTCATTTTGATTTAGGGCAGCAAAGATGGTTGGTGCCCTCTGGGGGTCACTCTCGAAAGAGATGGGTACATTGGACCCCTCTGCCCCAGCCATTGCTCTTAAGTGTGGGTGGATGTGTTGCAACTACCTACACTTTAGTTTACCTACTAAACCTATCTAGTAGTTGTAGTCAGGGTGTGCTACTCCCTTTGCTCTACAACAACTAAGTTCAGTAGAACTTAAGTATATCTAATCTTGTTTTATATGTACCTAAAGGTACCTGTATGATCTTTCAATTGGTAACCAAGAGATTACAGAGGTAAAACACAGCAAGCTCAAATCCAACCGCTGCTCACCAATGTGAGAAGTTGGCCTGGTATATGATGTTCACTAATAAAAGTGACCACCTTGTACCATGCCAAGCAACCCTTATGGTGTGGTTGTAAGTCAACCTTTTCGGACTAGCTGCCCTAGTGGTAACGTAGGCTAAGCAGTCTTTGAGGCTAAACTCGTTAAAGCGTGTTAAGCAGGCTGTTTTACCATATGTAACCCCCCTTTATACCAATGAAAGGACACCACACAGGTATATATTCAAAATATATATGTATTTATTACTCAAAGTATCCCCTAGACTCTTTATGAGCACAGGAGCACAAATCGTTAAACAAGAAAGTATTACAATATACAGAAGTTGCACTTTATATGGATGGGCCCTGGTGGCCATTCAAACCATATACTAAAATAGTGGTATAAGTACCACGAACAGGAAAGGGAAAAGGCCTAGGACCTCTAGAATCGCTGGGCCTACAAGGAGCTAACTTCAGTTAGTGACCAGGAGGTCCACGGGTCGCGTGTGCAGTGAGGAAAGTTACACGCGTGCTCCCATAGGGTTTCAATGGGTGCATAAAAGTTCAAAAGTTACTGCTACAAGGGTCTTCTGGATGGACTACGAACTTAAGACTTAAAACACAGACACTAGAGATGTTTCTCTACACTTTGGCACCGGAGTGCCAGCTTTACCTCACCCACAGGAAGCGGGTGCATAGGTGTCGAAGTGCGTCGGGTTTCGTCTATCTGTTCAATGGAGCCTGGTGACAAGGATGCTGCAGGCGACCGGTCCAGAAGAGATGCGGAGGATCCAAGGATGGATCGGAGTTGTAGAAGACCTGAAAGCAGAGGGGACAGTGTTCACAGTCACTAGCCAGTGACCAGCGTGGCACCAGGTAGGTACCAGGCGATGTCGGGTGCAAACAGGTGATGAGGGGTAGCTTGTCTCCGCAGCCATGTGGTCCCTGAAAGTCAACGATGTCCAGGAGTCGGTACACGAGCTGTCCCACGCAGGCTCTCGCTGTCGGCGGTGTCGGCGACTCGAAGAAAGCAAACAAGCCTTGGCAAAAGCAGAAGTCTTGAAGAATGAAGAAAGCTGATTACTCTGACCAGCAAGGTCAGAGGGGCGGCTCCTTTGGAGGGGAGCAAGGGCAAGTCTGGGGCAACCAGACCAGCATCGTAGATTTGAAGGTTCATCGCCAAAATGGCCACTAGCCAACGGGCCATGGACCGGGCAGGCGCGTCGAGTTGCAAAGTGCAGAGGGGCCCCACGCAGATCGGTGAGATGCTGGAGGGCTCACCTTTGGTGCAGATGCTGCTCGGGTGTTGGGCTTCTCAGGACCCACAGCACAACTTGGAGGGAGCCTCTGTTGTCGCGCTTGCAGCTTGTCGTGGGTCTTTCAAGATGGCTGGCTCCACGTGTCTCGGTGCCTCCACGGGTTCCTTCTTTGCAGGGACTGTGGATCGGGCGGTGAGAGGTCTGGAGGTCCAGGTCTTGTCAGGCTCTGGGCCCGGGCTCCGGCAGGAGGCGGCGGCAAAGCAGATGTCGAGTAGCTGGTTGGTGCTTGCGTTAGCAAGATGGTCACTCCCTGACCATAGGGGAGATTTCCTTCTGTCCTCTGTGCAGCAGAGCGTCGAAGTTCCCGTCTTCTTCTTGTTGTTAAGTTGATTCCAGGATGTCTGAAGTCTTAGGACACAGCTCCTACCTTTAAGCGGATTCTAGGGGCCGGACTACCTGCTAGGTCCCTCCCTAAGGGTGGGACCAGGAAGGGGGGTGGTTACACCCCCAATCCTTTGTCCAGCTCACCCCAGGTCCGGGGCTGGTGTGCCCCAGGACCGGTTTGAACTGGCATATGCACCGAGGCTCCTTGTGAGCCTCAGGCATGTCTGATTCCATTCAAGCCCTACCTGACCAATAAACAAAATCCTGTCTGGGGTGGTGCACGTACCTCCCCTGGCAGGAAACCCTTTGTCCACGTCTCCCAAGCTGGAAGGACTCCCAGCAGCAGGAGGGCAGACTTGTGTCTGTGGTGGCAGAATCCATTTTGTGGAGCTGAGGCTATGTCTGATTTTACCCGGGTTTCAGGTACTGTACATGTCGTGTCCCTCTAGAAGGGTGGAATGCTAACCCCGTCGCCAGAATTGGCGAGGGGTTAGTATTCCAATTCGTATGACACCTTACTCGACATGTTTTGATAAAGCCAAACCAAAGATAGCATTTAACCGCGAGGTTCATAATGCACTTAAGAGTATATGGTATGACGATATCTGGAAACGGTAGAAGGAAGTTGTTCCGACCACTGCAGACAGGCTCAGCTCATGCCAGAGCACCATCTCACATGGAACCAAGCACTCTGCCTTCAGGATTGTCAAGGCCTGCCATAGGAGTGACTTATAGGTTACCAGGTGTCCCATTTAAGGTTAGGTATAGGTATACTACACCTAAGTAAGAGGTGGTTACACCAACTTACCCCAGCTGAGTGATCAGACAGTTGTGTCAAATTGCTAGGCCAGGCCAGGGGTGGCACAATACATGCTTCAGCCCCTGGTAGGCCTTAGATACACCAATGCCCTGGGTACCTAGTGTACACTGGTACAGGGGCTCACAGGGTGATCCAATTCCAATTGGTTAGGCACCTAGGGTGCAGAGTGTCAATTTAGTAGAGAGTACAGCAGGCTGGGGGTCTGATTAGCAGGCCCACAGCCTCAATATGTCAAAAACCAGTGAAGCAAACAGCAAAAATTTGGGCTGACCATAGGATAGCAGACCCTACTCTCCTACAATGCCTGAAGGAAAGTTGCTGACAGGCAGTCAGTGAAGAGTGTCCGGTGGATCCCAAGGTGGGGATCAAGATGGAAGGAACCTGCAAGCAGAAGGGAGAGAGTCTAGGTCACCAGCCAGGAGCCGGGAAGGAACCAGGAAGGAACCAGGTTATGTCGTGAAGATGCAGGTGAAGAGGTGAAGCTTGTCGCAGCAGCCACGGGTACCAGGAGACGTCGAGGATGACCAGGACCAGGAGGTGAGCTGTCCCACGAAGGCTCTTGCTGTCGGCGGCGTCTAAGTCGAGTCAGGACCCAACAAGCCTTGGCAAGCGGAACCCACGCAGGATGGAGGACTTGCTTCTGGTGCAGACCAGGAAGGTCTGGGGTGCTTCTCTTTCACAGAGGAGCGGGTGCCAGTCTGGAGGAGCCGGACCAGCAAGTTGAAACTAAAGGTTCGTCGTCACGGAGGCTACCAGCCAACGGGCCAGCAACCAGACAACACGTCGAGCAACACAGGTGCAGAAGGGCCCCACGCAGAACACATGAAGTGTGGGGAGCTGATCTTCTTTGCAGATGGTGCTCGGGAGTGGGGCTTCTCAATTCCCCAAGCACAGCCTCGAGGAAGCCTCAGAAGTTGCGCTATTCAGTTACTAGCCACTTTTCCCAAGTCGCCGGTCCCACGTCCCTCGTCGCCTCCACGGGTCTCAGCTTCGCTGGAGCTGTGGATCTGGTTCAGAGGTGTCTGGAAGTCTCGGCGCTGGTCAGTCTCTGCAGTCGTCCCTCGTAGGATTCAGTCGCAAAGCAAGCAGCGGTCGCTGGATGGTGCCTGGTTGCCCAGGGTGGTAATTCCTTGGCCACAAGGGAGATTTCTTCAGTCTTCTTCCTGAGGTCGAATGTCGAAGGTCCAGAGTTTCAGTTCAAGTTGCAGATTCAGGTTAATCTAATTTAGCAGGGCCCAACTAGCTACTAATATACTGGGCTAGTGGGCTTGGCTACCTGCAAGGTCCCTCCTATGGGTGGGACCAGAAAGGGGAGTGGCTACACCCCCCTTCCTTTGTCCAGTTTCGCTCCAGAGCTGGGGCTGGAGTGCCCCAGCACCGGTTTGAACTGGACTATGCATGGGACACCTTGTGTGCCCCAGGCAGTGTCTCGTTTCATTCAACCCTCCCTGCCCCAATACACTAAATCCTGTGTAGGGTGGTGCTCGCACCTCCCGAGGCAGGAAACCTACTGTCCAGGCCTTCCTCGCTGGAAGGACTCCCAGCAGCAGGAGGTCAGACTTGTGTCTGTGGCAGCAGCATCCATTTTGTGATGCTGGGGTTCTGGTTAACTTTAACCGGGTAAGTAGGTTTCAACATGTCTTCTCCCTCTAGAAGGGAGGAATAATATCCTCATTGCCAGAAATGGTATGGGGGTATTATTCCAAAGTGTTAGACACCTCACACGACATGTTTCGATACAGCCAAACCATAGTTACCATAACCGTTTAAGATTATAAGGCACTTTAAGAGTATATGGTAGGCTATATCATAGAACAGCTATAAGGACATGGTTCCGAAAGCTGCAGACAGGCTCAGCTCATGCTAGAGCACCATCTCACATGTTACCAAGCACTCTGCCTCCAGGATTGTTAAGGCCTGCCATAGGAGTGGCTGATAGGTACACATGTGTCTATATATAAGGTAGGTATAGGAATACTACACCTAAGCAAGGGGTGATTACATGACCTTGCCCCAGCTGAGTGATCAGCCAGTTGTGTCATAATACATGCTGCAGCCCCTGGTAGGCCTAGGGTACACCTATGCCCTGGGTACCTAAGGTACACTGTACAGGGGCCAATAAGGTGATCCTATCCAATTGGGTTATGCACCTAAAGTACATAGTATCAGTTTAGAGAGAGAGAACAGCTGGGCTGTGGGTCTGATTAGCAGGCCCACAGCCACATCTAAGTCGAAAACTAGTGGAGCAAAAGCAAAAAGTGGGGGTGAACATAGAAAGCAAACCCTACTCTCCTACAGCCGGCAACTGAAAGGACTCCTGTCTGCCCGCCCAGAGCCGGGCCATAGCGGTAGGGTTCCTGCCTGATCCAAGGGCTCGGTGGGCTCTGCTTCCCGGGGGGGGGCTCGGGGACAGCGGCTGGGCCTCAGACACGGGGAGGACCGACGGAGCTCTCGGGCCCAGGCGCCCTGGGGGGAGGACTGCCCGGGACCCGTGGAGCCCGTCCCTGGGCACTTTGCCATGCCGCGGGCCGGAGGAGGGAGCCCCGGACGCCTGGGAGGATGTTGCCCGGGCATAGCCCATCTGGTCCCCGTCAAAGAACCACCAGCCCCGGAGGGGTGTTCCGGCATACCCTGCCCCTACTAATCCGGAGGAAGGCTACCCACCTTTCTTGTAACCCTCACGCTCCGAGTGATGGAGGGGACCCTAGGCGCGGACGCGCCCGGCCTCCTGGAGCCCTGGCTGGGATCCGGGAGACGAATGGACCCTCATCGGGACGGCCGGTCCGGCCATCTGGTCGCCCCATTGGAAAGCATTGCGCGCGACTAGATGGCTGAGGGGAAAGAAGCGACCAGATGGCCGGCAACTGAAAGGACTCCCGTCTGCCCGCCCAGAGCCGGGCCATTGAGGTAGGACTCCCGCCTGATCCAAGGGCTCGGTGGGCTCTGCTTCCCGGGGGGGGGGGGCTCGGGGACAGCGGCTGGGCCTCAGGCACGGGGAGGACCGACAGAGCTCTCGGGCCCGGACGCCCAGGGGGGAGGACTGCCCGGGACCCGTGGAGCCTGTCCCTGGGCACTTTGCCACGCCGCGGGCTGGAGGAGGGAGCCCCGGACGCCTGGGAGGATGTTGCCCGGGCATATCCCCTCTGGTCCTCGGCAAAGAACCACCAGCCCCGGAGCGGTGTTCCGGCATACCCTGCCCATAATAATCTGGAGGAAGGCTACCCACCTTTCTTGTAACCCTCGCGCTCCGAGTGACGGAGGGGATCCTAGGCGCGGATGCGCCCGACCTCCTGGAGCCCTGACTGGGATCCGGGAGTCAAATGAGTCCTCATCGGGACTTCCAGGTTGGCCCGGCCATCTGGTCGCCCCATTGGAAAGCATTGCGCGCGACCAGATGGCCGAGGGGAAAGGAGCGACCAGATGGCCGGGACAGAAAGGACTCCCATCTGTCCAACCCTGATCCTTCGCGCTAGCGTTCCCGCCTGCCCATGCAGGGCTCCGTGGCTGCAGGGCTCCGTGGCTGCAGGGCTCCGTGGCTGCAGGGCTCCGTGGCTGCAGGGCTCCGTGGCTGCAGGGCTCCGTGGCTGCAGGGCTCCGTGGCTGCAGGGCTCCGTGGCTGCAGGGCTCCGTGGCTGCAGGGCTCCGTGGCTGCAGGGCTCCGTGGCTGCAGGGCTCCGTGGCTGCAGGGCTCCGGGGCTGCAGGGCTGCAGGGCTCCGGGGCTCCGTGGCTGCAGGGCTCCGTGGCTGCAGGGCTCCGTGGCTGCAGGGCTCCGTGGCTGCAGGGCTCCGTGGCTGCAGGGCTCCGTGGCTGCAGGGCTCCGTGGCTGCAGGGCTCCGTGGCTGCAGGGCTCCGTGGCTGCAGGGCTCCGTGGCTGCAGGGCTCCGTGGCTGCAGGGCTCCGGGGCTGCAGGGCTGCAGGGCTCCGGGGCTGCGGGGCTGCAGGGCTCCGGGGCTGCAGGGCTCCGGGGCTGCAGGGCTCCGGGGCTGCAGGGCTCTGGGGCTGCAGGGCTCCGGGGCTGTAGGGCTCCGGGCCTGCAGGGCTCCAGGGCTCCGGGGCTCTGGGCTGAAGGGCTCCAGGGCTGCAGGACTTTGGGGCTGCAGGCCTAGGGGGGGCTCGTAGACCCCACGCTGGG